>NC_090179.1:48197940-48225440 GCF_024679245.1 Pseudorasbora parva
ACACTATATAAATAAAGCTGACTATTAAAAATCTTTATATTAACTGGCTTTTCTATGAATGCAATACAGTGAATGACAGCCGTCTGTGTCTCCAGTGGCTCACATTATTGGCAGTTTAGTGTCGAGTGATTCATTTACACCAAAACTAAAAGATAACGTGCCTTCATCTCTGGAAACATTATTAGTGTCTTACATTTCATAATGAACTCAGATAAGCTCAGGGCCGACTCGTTCTCCAGCAGGTCTTTCTCATGAATGTGAATATATGCAAAGGATTGTGGGTGATTGAGCTGAATTTAAGATGCGAAACGAAGGATCCTTCAAACTGAGACGGCCTTCAGAGGCGCTTGATGACGTGGCTGTCGAGATCTGCAGCCTTACTAGGACAAAGCCTCCGTTTGAGAAACACCCGCAAATTATGAACAATATCCCAGAAATCAATCTGTGCCCCGTGATTTAAACACCTCTGATCTCTGTGTTTCTCTTTGGTCATAATGTTTTAGACTGTAATGATTGAACTCAGTGTTACTTACGGATCATTTCCGGGTCCAATTAATCTGCTCAGGTCAAACTTCTGCATCGTCCGCTCTGAGGACAACAACACAAAAACTAAAGCTGACCACTGAGATGAGGAGAGTTTCACAGCACGTAATCCTCCACGGCTCGTATGAGGTTGAGCTTCGTTCACCAGTGAAAGATCACCCAGTTCATTCAGACAGTGAAACAGATTGATGTATTTATCTGGAGAGGGATTCTCACTGATCTTTTCTTTAATATAGTCGACTGTTTTCTTATTTTTGTGAGAGCTGTTTCCTGTCTGTGTCTTCAGTTCTTGTAAGAGACTCTGATTAGACTTCACTGACAGACCCAGAAGGAAACGAAGGAAAAGGTCCAGATGGCCATTTTTACTGTCTAAAGCCTCATCCACAGCTCTCTGATGGAGATCAGATAGTGAAGCTGTGTCTCCATTAGTTGGTTTGGTGATCTGGTCAAACACATTGATGTTCTTGTTTATAAAGGAGAGATGCACATATAGAGCCGCTAGATGTTCCTGAAGGCTCAGATGAACAAAGCAGAAGACTTTCCCCTGATACAAGCCCAACTCCTCTCTGAAGATCTGAGTGCACAATCCTGAGTACACTGATGCTTCTGTCACATCAATGCCACACTCTCTCAGGTCTTCCTCATAGAAGATCAGGTTTCCTTTCACAAGCTGCTGATACGCCAGTTTCCCCAGTTTGACAATCATGTCTTCATCTTCATCTTTCACTTTCTTGAAAAAATGGGGGAAAAAATGTTTTTTTCTCGTTCTTTTCTTCTCATAGTCCTTCTCCTGTTTGATGTTGGTCTGAAGGATCAGGAAGTGTGTGTACATTTGAGTGAGAGTCTTGGGAATCTCTCCAGTCTCTGCTTCACTCATCATCTTCTCCAGAACAGTGGCTGAGATCCAGCAGAAAACTGGGATGTGACACATAATAAAGAGGCTCCTTGATGACTTCAGGTGTGAGATGATCCTGTCGGCCAGACTCTGATCACTGACTCTCTTCCTGAAGTATTCTTTCTTCTGTGGGTCGCTGAAGCCTCGTACCTCTGTCACTCGATGGACACACTCAGAGGGGACGAGATCAGCTGCTGCGGGTCTGGAGGTGATCCAGATGAGAGCCGAGGGAAGCAGATTCCCCGCAATGAGGTTTGTCAGCAGCTCGTCCACAGAGGCTGATTCAGTCACATCACACAACCTCACATCGCTCTGAAAATCCAGAGACAGACGACACTCATCCAGACCATCAAAGATGAACAACAGTTTATACTGATCACTGGATATTTCCATTTCTTTGGTTTCAGGGAAAAAGACATGAAGAAGATCTGAAAGACTGAGTGTTTTGTCCTTCATCAAGTTGAGCTCTCTGAAAGGAAGTGGAAATATGAGCTGGACGTCCTGATTCTGTTTTCCTTCAGCCCAGTCCAGGATGAACTTCTGCACAGAGACTGTTTTTCCAATGCCAGCGACTCCCTTTGTCAGCACAGTTCTGATGGGTTTGTCTTGTCCAGGTAAAGGTCTAAAGATGTCACTGCATTTGATCGCTGTGTCCTCTGTTTCTGCTCTCCTGGACTGTGTCTCAATCTGTCTCACCTCATGCTCATTATTGATCTCTCCACTTTCACTCTCTGTGATGTAGAGCTCTGTGTAGATCTCATTCAGGAGTGTTGGGTTTCCCTGCTTTGATATTCCCTCACACAAACACTCAAACTTCTTCCTCAGATTTGATCTCAATGTGTCGAGGACTTCAGCAGGTTTAGAGTCATGGCTGTAAGATTAAAATACCACATTACACAAGTTAGAGAATTAAATTGAGTGATGTGTGATGTCATTGCAGCTCCTAAAATTAAACCACCACAAAAGTCCCACATTTTACCTGAAACCAGGACACATGCTTTCATTAAAGTCTTGAGGTTGAATCTCAGGCGTGAACACAGTTTTGTTTTTAACTGGTCTGGATTGAAGATTTGCCCTTAAATCAGAATGAAGAGGGTAAAGAATCAGACACACTGATATTGATGTAATTGTGTCATTAACTGAGTAACAGACCAACAGCTTTTACAGTGTGTGAATGTATTAACAATACAATACATAGAGCTTTACACAAGAGCACAATGATCATCATTAATAGACTGAAACTTACAGGATCTGAACTCATTACACTGCTCTATGTATAACAACTTCAAATCAAATATTAAGATCAAGATAAAATACTATAAACATAGCTTTAATAGAGATGATATACCTGAGATCAGGCCGTTTGTCTCCACTCTTAAGGTCTATTGGGTGACCCATAGAGCAGTCACTCTTCATAGACACACAGCTGGACTCTGGGTTTGAGCTCTTCTGCTGGACTGAACTGGAACAGAGAACAGATTCAGTTTAATCCTTTAGATTACTGGGATCATTCTTTAGGAGAGGAACCATATTATTTTACAAACGCATTCATCTTTCATCAAAAACACTGAGTGTTGTAACTCTTTTGCTGTCATGTCTGTAACTCAGTGGTGTTTCACTCTCACAAACTTTGATGACAATATTTTTGAGATATAACTTTACAAATGATAAGCATGATTTAAAAAAAATAACCAAAGCTGAATATTAGGAATTCAAAATAAAGTAATTCAAAACAACTAGAGGTTGACCGATATATTGGGCTGATATTTGTCATTTTTAATATATCTGCAGCAGCTGATATCTGTGTTTAGTAGTGCAGATTAAAATCAGGCACATCTGTGGGCAGCCCTGTGTCAGGGTTTCCGTTGTCCGGTAATTTCTGGGAATTGGCCAGGAAAAAAATTAAATGTCCGACAAAATTGTCAGATTAAAACTGCCTCTTATCGATACCGTAAGCCTGCGACGTGATGCCCTCGCTGTCATGACATCGCTCCGTGGCTATGGAGGATTGCAATTCTCCCCAGCCTGCGAAGTCCTCATATGTGATTTCAGCGAAATGTATCTAGAGCGCACCAATCTCGCCAAGATAGCCTGTGTAATCCCTGTCTCGAGTGTTCCTGCAGAGAGGGGGGTTCTCGCTGCAGAATCGGATAAAACAACGGCGTTAAAGCTACACTGTGAATTAGTTCTTTTAACACTATCACTTAGTTCTTTCAAAAATATATGTGCTCATTAATGTATATTTACTTCTTTCAAGTAATAAAGTATTCTCGTAATTTTATAATATACCATTGAAAATACATACGGGTGAGGGTTCGGATGGCGGTCGCCATGTTGCTCCTCCATCTTGAAAGTACATTTGCCAAAGTGGGACATACCCGTAAATTCAAGCTTCACTTTTCTTGTTTTTCACTCGATGGCACCGTGTCGAATGTGAAGAGGAGGATTGCTTGAGGCTGCTATATGATGATGGAGGATCACTCTTAAGCCCCTTTTTAAAGATTTCTATCAATGTAAGCAAGTATCATTTGGTGACTATTTGTCTCTAGAATATCTGGGTATTGTGTTAAAAGGTTCTCCACGCATCCTGCTTATCATTATTTATAGGCCTCCGAAATACTCTGCAGGCTTCACTGAGGACTTTACAGAACTGTTATCAATAATTTCCTCAGAGTTTGACTGTTTTGCTATTGCTGGGGATTTTAACATTCACATAGACAATATTGAATCCAGTAAAACAAAAGAGCTCATGACTGTTCTTAACACTTTTGATTTGACACAGCATGTAAATGGACCCACACACAATCGTGGACACACTCTAGATTTACTTATCAGTAAGGGTCTAAACATTTCATCAATTGTTATTAAGGATGTGGCACTGTCTGATCATTTCTGTATTTTCTTTGATATATCAATCTCTCCTGCCATTGAAGCTAGATCTGTCTCTGTCAAAAAGAGATGCTTAAATGAGAACACTAATGTGCTGTTTATGAAGGCTTTATCTCTAACACCAAGCATATCTGCAGACTCTGTTGATTTTCTCCTTGACTCCTTTAACTCAAAAGTTAAGAGTGTAATTGATGATATTGCTCCTCTAAAAGTCAGGAAAAAGAGTACCAAACAAAAAGCACCTTGGAGAAACTCAACAGCAGTTCAAATAATGAAAAGACAATGCAGAAAATCTGAACGCATGTGGCGGAAGACAAAACTTGTAGTCCATTATAACATCTATAAAGACACCCTTCATGCTTTCAATGTTGAACTAGGCAAAGCTAGACAGACCTTCTTCTCAAATATTATAAACAGAAACATAAACAACACGCGCACTCTTTTTGCTACTGTCGAGAGACTAACAAACCCCTCGAGTCAGACTCCTAGTGAAATGCTCTCAGACAGTAAATGCAGTGAGTTTGCTTCCTACTTCTCAGAGAAAATCAATAATATCAGAAAGGCGATCAGCACATCCTCTAGTTGCTCTGGGGTCAGTCAGATCATACCAAACCCTCGGAAAATTACCATGTCAGATTTCGACGCTATTGACTGCAAAATTTTAGAAGACACAGTACAGCATCTTAAAACATCAACCTGTGCCCTAGACACACTCCCCACTTCTTTCTTCAAAAGTGTGTTTAACTGTTTAGAAGCAGATCTCCTAGAAGTGGTAAACTCCTCACTTCTCTATGGGACTTTTCCAACCGCCCTTAAAATTGCAATAGTTAAGCCTCTTCTGAAAAAGAGAAATCTGGATAACTCCATACTGAGCAACTACAGACCAATCTCAAATCTCCCCTTCATAGGCAAAATCATTGAAAAAGTTGTTTTCAATCAGTTGAACAAATTCTTACACTCAAATGGATACTTTGACAATTTTCAATCTGGTTTCCGTCCACATCACAGTACAGAGACAGCGCTCATAAAGATTATAAATGATATTCGCTTAAACACCGATACAGGCAAAACATCAATTCTGGTACAACTGGATCTCAGTGCCGCATTCGATACTGTTGACCACAACATACTTCTAGACAGGCTGGAAAACTGGGTTGGGCTTTCTGGAATGGTCCTCAAATGGTTCAGATCATACTTAGAAGGGAGAGGTTATTATGTGAGTATAGGAGACCATAAGTCTGAGTGGACGTCCATGACATGCGGAGTCCCACAAGGGTCAATTCTAGCACCTCTCCTGTTTAACCTGTATATGCTGCCACTGAGCCAAATAATGAAAAAGAACAATATTGCTTACCACAGCTATGCTGATGACACCCAGCTCTACTTAGCACTATCACCTAATGACTACAGCCCCATTGACTCCCTCTGCAAATGCATTGATGAAGTTAACGACTGGATGTGCCAAAACTATCTTCAGTTAAACAAAGACAAAACCAAAATCACTACATTTGGAAACAAAGATGAAATTCTCAAGGTGAACGCATATCTTGAGGCTAAAGGCCTGATAACAAAAAATCAAGTCAGGAATCTTGGAGTGATTTTACAATCCGACCTGAGTTTCAGTAGTCATGTCAAAGCAATAACTAAATCAGCATACTATCATCTGAAAAATATTGCAAGGATTAGATGTTTTGTCTCCAGGCAAGACTTAGAGAAACTCGTTCATGCTTTCATCACCAGTAGGGTGGACTATTGTAACGGCCTTCTCACTGGCCTTCCTAAAAAGACCATTAGACAGCTGCAGCTCATACAGAACGCTGCTGCCAGGATTGTGAGCAGAACCAGAAAATATGACCATATCACACCAGTCCTCAGGTCTTTACACTGGCTTCCAGTTACATTTAGGATCGATTTTAAAGTACTATTACTTGTTTATAAATCCCTCAATGAGCTAGGACCCCAATACATCGCAGATATGCTGATTAAATACAAACCCAACAGATCACTCAGATCAGCAGGATCAAGTCAGTTAGAAATACCAAGAGTTCACTCAAAGCAAGGAGAGTCTGCTTTTAGCTATTATGCCAGCCGTAGTTGGAACCAGCTTCCTGAACAGATCAGATGTGCTCCAACAGTAGCCACATTCAAATCCAGACTCAAAACACATCTGTTCAGCTGTGCGTTTACTGAATGAGCACTGTGCCACTGTACGTCCGACTGATTGCACCCTATCTTATCTCTTTATTCTTTTTATAATTATTTTAGTTTACCTTTGTTCTTATCTCTGGTTATTGTTTATTTTATATGTTCTTTTGAGTTGAATATGACGAGTGAAAACTGGGTTTGATGGAAATAGTAAGTTTGACAATAAGGTTTGAGTATGTGTAAATCTGTGGAGGGTATGATGAGTGAGTAAGGGTTTTAACAAGAAGGTTCCTGAGTAAAAATCAGGGAATAGTGATTAAAATGGATGTTATAAACGTGTTTGAGAAAGAATTGAATGAGAGGTGTTCTAATTAAGATGGTACATGTATGTAGGCTGTAAACTGAAGAATGTTTATTTTTATATCAGATCATTATTGTGGATCTGACCATTTTATTTTATTTTTATTTTTATTTTTTTATATTTTTTTCTCATGCATTTGTTACCACTGTTTTAATTAATTTCTATGTAAAGCACTTTGAATTGCCATTGGGTATGAAATGTGCTATACAAATAAACTTGCCTTGCCTTGCCTTGCCTTGCCTTTCACACTGCACGTCGGACCCGCAATATTCCCGGAACATTGCCGGGTCGCCTTCTGTGTGAAAGCAACCACGTCCCGGGATTGATTACCGAATTCGACCCGGGTCGGGGACCTGGTAACATTGCGGGATATGTATCAGAGTCGCCAAGGAAGCGGAAAAGAGAATTAAGACGGCAACGCAACGGGCAAATCAACAAGACAAAAGTAAATATTGGAGTGGCCTTTCGAAGATGGAAAGAGCTCATGAGGAGCAACGATTTTAAAAAGAACGCCGACGTTGCCTGCTTTCTTCTCGACAGGTAATATTAATTCAGCCTATTTGTGTATATTGGAAGTTTTATTGTTGCTTGGCTAATTATATCATGGTGTGCTGTGCATAACACTAGAACGACGTCTAGGATAGTTTTCCTCGCGTCAATGGTGAAAAATTATTGTTTACCTTATTACATAAATCCGTGTTCTATGGCGGATAACATGAGATTAATATTTTAATTGCATTATAATTTGTTTGCCTTACGCTAGTGATGTCGTACAATATACAGAATAACGACAGCACTGATAAAAGTTCCTTTACTAAGATTAGCTTGCATTCGTCTGGGAACCTGATAGCTGATGTTAGCAATGAACTGGTAAAAAATAACAAAAACGTAAAACTATTATTCATTTTACATAGATTAATTTGATCATAGATCATTTGGCAAATTAAATAACTGCAAATTATAATAGTTTTCAAAAGTAACCTCATCACTTGAAGCAACACTCACCGAAGAGGTCGAACAGAAGCCATGACTAAATCGCCCACCGTAGGAGTTAAAACGAAATCGAAATTGAGAGGAACAGAAACTATTATTCACTGGATGGTCATATACCTTTTCACCACTAGATGGGGGAAAATATCACACAGTGTAGCTTTAAGCATTAGATTAAAGCACTCGTCTGTGTGGAGACTGATAACAGCGGCAACGAGCGCCTGATCACCTCTAATTTAACAAACGAATGAAAAGATACTCTTCTAGTTAACCAGAGATGTTTTGTTTGTATTAGTTAGGTTCATCCGTGAAGCAAGATGTTTTAAAAAGTGGTGGGGACATGTCCCACCCGTCCCACCCGCAAATTACGCCTATATTGAAACCATAGATTAAAAAATTGGTTGATTGACGCCAATCGGACGTTCATGTTTTTTTTCCGTCTATTTGAAAGTTAGGCTAATAAACATGCTGCATATACGGCCTGATTATGTCATTTTTTTGAGTTACATAAACTGCTTTCAGTTTTCCTCAACTTTACTAATTAAGAGGCAATATTTGACCGGCATATCATCAAAATGTCCGGAAAACGAAACCTCTGCCGATCACTTTGTCCGGCACCATTTCTAGCGGAAACTCTGCCCTGTGTTCTTGGTGTGGTGGAACTGCTGCTACATGTGAAGGACCCCAAGCCAAAACTTTTGGAAGATTCAACATCAGTCCTAGAAGACAAAGCTTAAATTCTGATATTTCAAAGTCCTGTAGCCATATATTTCCTATGTTTTACTTGTAAACTATGAAGTACTGCTTCACTTAGTGAAAGAAAAAACAAATAGCATAGAACAGTCAGAAAGTGGCATAGTGCTACAGCTGGTAGAAGGTTTGCTTACTTGCAGTTTACTTCAAGGACTGTATATCAGCAGCTTGCTTGCTAAAATATTAGCCCAAATGTTATAAGTTCTGTTTTATTTTTCCTGTTTTGGAGTCGGAGAATTTCCCTCTGTGAGTGGGGGTGGAGAAGACAACAGTTCGATTAATCCTCGATATAATGCTTACGCACTAAACGTAATGCTGCGCATGCTGCTGTTTACAGTCAGTGACTGACAGGCTTGGAGGATCGGAGAGAAGTGGAGTGAGAAAAAGGAGTGATAGTGAAGAAAACTCAGCGCTCACGACCAGCTCGGAGGACACAGATATCGTTGACAAGAAACTTCCCTCAACTTCAGTGGTTTGGAGATATTTTTGTATAAAATAGACTTGACAGCTTACTGGATTTCCTCAACTAGCTCCTGAACCAGGGGCGGAGCCAGACGATGTAAACATTCAGGGCTTAGCCCATACTCCCCCGGGGAGACTTTTTTTCCCATTTACATCAGCTAAATGCACTATTTTTCAGGCTTTTTGAAAGAATATAGAATGCCTAAAAATCTATATACTATCTGGGAAAATTATGTTACTCAGTAAAAAATAAAATAAAAATAAAAATCACCCAGTAGAGCCTACAACCTGTTTTGTATTTCTCCAGCTGTAGTGAATCCAAAACACCAAAAATGTTAAGGATGACTCATTTTCACCCCTGGCAAATAAAAAAAAGGCAACCATTATCTGACTATTTTTAAGTTAGCCTGCATAGGTGAAATTGGAATTTGGTGTAAACATCATTATTAATCTTTAGAGTTCAGTTTAGTTTACTTTGTGCTTAGCTGACAGATTTGCTACATCAGAATCCATGACCAATCAGATGTGGTTTTCGGCTGCAAACTTTCCCAGTTGGTTAGTTCTACAAAGGAAATGCCCATATTTGGATTAGACAGCTCTGTGTGTGAGACTGAGAGCTTTATAATGACACCAGGCATGACATGCTTCTGTGAATGGAGACGGAGCTCGCGTTAGAATAACTTTGGATGATTTCAGGAAGAAATCTAAAGGCGCACGGTGACAAAATATAATGAAATAACCACCTTAAATGTGTAATGTTGCCTTTTTTTATTTTGACATGAAAGCTTGCATGTTGCCCAAAATCTCAAAATTGATGTTGTGTCTCGCCTTAATAAGTAACACCTAACGTTAACTCTAGCCAGCCAGCAATACAGTCATGCAACTCAAGAGTTACAACAGCGGATTCACAAACCTGTAACGCTTTCTTCTGACGCAGAATCTCTCTCTGGCCAGTGAGGTTTAGTGTTCCTTTTAAAAAATGTGTAGTGCCCATGTTAACTATAGTTAACTACGACGCCGGTGAAATACAAAAGCCCGCCAATCCCTGATGACAACGGCGAAGAAGATGATGTATATTCTTCTTTGTTAGTTTTTATTGGCAGTTGGCCTTGGCAAACAAGCTGAGTGATGTGCGATGCATTGCCGACCGCCACACACACAGAGCTTTTGTTTCATTTTTTGCCGCTCCAGTCTGAAAAACTGAGAGGAAATGAAGCAACGTTTAAGTATTCATTTATTTTTTAACTAAAAGATTTGTGGCTTTTGACAAAACATTCAGGGCTTAAGCCCAATTAGCCACCCCCCCTCTCCGCCCCTGTCCTGAACTTTGTAGGCTACTCTCTCCCGGCCAGCCCACTGTTGATGAGGTGTGTGTGTGTGTGTGTGTGTGTGTGTGTGTGTGTGTGTGTGTGTGTGTGTGTGTGTGTGTGTGTGTGTGTGTGTGTCGGTTAGATGCGTGGTGGACTAATCCACTGTGAGGCAAGAGAGAGGGGACTCAAAATGTTTCTAAAGTTAAAACACATTTTTTTTGCCCGTTTGCGTTTTGTTTTACTACTTACACAATTAAGTATATAATTATATTATTGATATATAGTGTCGAGTAAAAAACTGCTGACCACAGTTACGATTTTTCTTTTCATTTTATTTATATTGTCAGTGTTATTATTTATAAGGTTTGGCATGCTGACCAGAAAGATTTGTTTTTATTTATATTTTTTGTTTATTGACAAACATTATCTTTAAAACACTTTGACTTTGCATTTGCAGTCAGCAGAGCAAAATGTTATATCATTTCAGTTCTAGATTTTACTATGGATATTTATTTTTTATATTCTATTTATATTAAAAATATTCTACTCTATTAATATTGCTTTTATTAGTAATAAATAAATCGACCTCAGTTTTAATAAACTGTTCACCTGTTTGGGAAGTGTTTGTCATGTTTTGACAATAAAGGATAGTTTTAAACCACAGTTAACTGTCTATTTTCTACATCTTTCACACGATCAAAAATATGCCTTTAAACTTTAAAGAAATAAAGGTTTTACATTTATCGTGATATTTATCGATATCTACTAATATGGAAAATTATATCGTGATCATTTTTTTGGACCGTATCGCTCAGCCCTTATGGGCATGTTTATCATTATTCTGTTAGGACTATATCTTTAATAACATAGATGAGAATCATTATTGAAAAAAAAATCATAAAAAAACATAGATAAATAAAAAAAAATTTTTTTGCCTGTTCATGTTTTTTACATTTTCTCAATAAATGGTTTCTGTTGTCCTCTACAGAGCAGAGGATATAGCAAACAACATACATTTTTTTAACCCAAAAATATCCATTTGTTTTTTATGCTTCAAATGTAATGACCTTACAAAAAAATCTAAATTCACATAACCTTTTTTTCCTGGTTCTCAGGAAGATGAAAACTCCAATATATAAGACATTAGCCTTAAAAATCAGCTGGCCCTGACCTCTAATTATTTATTATATAAAAAGTAGAGATGGGCATAGAGTAATTTTTTTAAAATCTGGATTAAACTAGATTCATTTTGGAATTAATATAGATTAATCTAGATTAAAATGGCTCATCTGAATTCTGTCGAAGGCATTCAGAATGTGTGTGCTACCCAAATAATAGGTGTGTTTTCATGGAGAACTGCAATCGTTCCAATCCGAATGAAAATGCTCCATATAAACACCTCAATCGGAATAAAAATGCCCAAACCGAATGGAACTGTAATCGGTTTGAGAGGGGTGGATAAACCTTTTCATGAACCGATCAAACAAAGAATTTCACCATGTAAACGACCGATTACTTTTGAGTGTGTGTTGATGTGACGTGATATACCTCGCGCGCCTTCACTACTGAAAAGTGTGCACCGCTCAAACCTGGCTATAATGTTGAGAGGAAAGTTAATTTTTCTGAGCGGTAAACTTTTTATTTCGTAAGAAGTTATGAAGATAATGTTGGAATAATGACACAGACATAGCCTGGCTACACTCATCATGACAGCGTTTGTCCAACTCACTTTTTACTTCAACTGCGCCTGACAGAAGAATTTATTTTTCAGAGATGTTTATTACACTTTACAACCAATAAATAGCTTTTATAAAAGCGTATAAGTCCTGGTGGTCGATGAGAGTAGCTATGGCGACCGGTAACTCATTCCAGCTGCTGGAGAGGACGGAGGTTTAGATAACGTCTCATGTAAACAGTCCGCTGAATTTTTCATGTGGAATGACAAAAAAAGTGTGGGTTTAGGCGTTACTCGAGACTGGAAGAACTCCTACAGTAAACTAATTCTGCATTGCACAAGGTGCAGACAACCTTAAGCCGGGAGCACATGGTGCGATTTTGGCCACGATTTGGCCGTCTAAGAAAAATTTAGCAAATCCTAAAAGATTCCTCTGATCCTAGGCTAAAATCTGAAGTCTCTGATCGTTAGTTTGACATGTTCACCGGCAGCTGATTAATGAGCGCTGCGATCAAATCTTACCTCAGATGAAATTCTGGCAGTGTTAGAAGATTTGCCGCACAATCCTGCAGTGTGACTTCTCCTACGACGATCGTCGATGCCTTGACTATCGTACAGTCTGACATTAATGATAACCGAGATCCTACAGTGTGACATGGCTTACATCAGGGATTATGGTCCTACAGTCTGACAAGCAACATTCGCAAAGGATTTCGAAAAATCGCACAGTGTGCAGGACCCTTTAGTCTTGTCAAGGTTTCCATTGGGAAGCTTCTTAAAAATACATTTTCCCTGAAGCAAACCCTGCGGCTTCATAGCTGCATCCGTGTCTGCACATGACGTTTAATGTGGAGGTAATTCCACAGTAGGCATATACACAGGTTTGAAGACTCGTTCTCGCCCCCTACAGTGCAATTCGGCTACATCCGCACTAAAATATCAAAGTGAAAGTGATCATAGCTTGCATAGTGTAGACCCAGCTCCCAACCCAACTTCAAGAATAGATTAACTGCGATATTTCTTTTTTTAAACGCCCGATAAGAGTCCCACGTTAACGCAGCATGTTAACGCCGATAACAGCCCACCACTAATAAAAACCCATATCGGGCGATCTCTAAAACCAACTATAGTCTGTAGTGTGGTGTGTTGGACATCGGCTGTGGCTGGATGTAACCGATCGGCGAGAGAAGCAGCGTGCAGGAGCTGCAAACGGAGACGTGAAGTCAGACACTTTCTGCTTCCCGTAGCGTCGCCCGCGAGGTTTTACTGTTATAAAAGCTGATTAGTGAGCATTAGTGGAGCTGAAGATTTCAGAATAAACACGAAACACACGTGACCGCTGTCATGCGGTGAATCTGACCAATCGTGGGACAGCTGTGTCGTCATCAGAGCTCGTGCATCGCTCTGGAGAAGCTGTGGAGAATGAACCGGCCGCTGCTCTCGAATCGCTCTCGCGGTGCTTTGATGACACGTCACGGTCACAACATTTCTAACCAGAATGCACTGCTTCAAGTCAGCCGCCAAACGAGCTTCGCATCTCAGCTTACATTTATTATGCTTCTAATTAAAAAAATAAATAAATACTATAAGCATAACTTTTATAGAGATGATATACCTGAGATCAGGCCGTTTGTCTCCACTCTTAAACTTTATTGGGTGACCCATAGAGCAGTCACTCTTCATAGACACACAGCTGGACTCTGGGTTTGAGCTCTTCTGCTGGACTGAACTGGAACAGAGAACAGACTCAGTTTAATCCTTTAGATTACTGGGATCATTCTTTAGGAGAGGAACCACATTACAGTTTTTATGAATTGTTAAAACACAGTAAACCCCATTTTTTGAACCAAATTCTCAACAGCCTAAACCAGTTTGTCCTCTTTCTGTAAAACCTTAAACAATTTCAGGCGTTTAGACCCAATTCTGACGCACTGTGATGCACTAAACGCATTAAAAGTAAAAAAAAAAAAGACAGGTAAAAGTTTAGGTACAACTAAAACACAGTTGTCATCGTTTACACACAACTCTAAATTGTTCACACTAATTTCTAATGATGTGATCAAACCAGCTGTACAAAATAAACCAGTTCAGCACTTTGATTTTACAACTTTTTTTTAACCTTTTCTAGCAATACTACAGTATGCAAGAGCTGAATATACAGACATTCAGTACAATACTAGATTTGCAGTGCATACAGTATAGAATTTATTCAAGTACAAATGATACTTTTTCTTCATTTGGATGACTGCAATCTTACACGCCACCAGGAGGATGCAGACAGAGATGTGAATAACATCAGCGAGTGAAGGGGAGAGAGAACCGGGTGGCTCCGAGCGGGAGTGTGTGTTCATGTGTCCAAAGTATCTCAATACAATGATCCGATGGTCTAAAACTGCTCGAACGGGCATTTGACAAACTTTTTCCAAGGACACTGTGTGTGTTGTAGGGCTGTTTCGAATGGCATTTTTTGAGCTTCGAAGCATAGGTGGCAATCAATATCGAATATTCGAAGCTTCGGTGGGTGGGGCTAAATATATAATAATAGTGGCGGTTTGCATTTGTATCATCTTTCACGACTTCACGTTTCACTCTTCGGCATCGTAAATGTGTTGCGGCAGACCCAGTGGAGTGCAGTGTTGCATTTGGTGCAATATGATCAGGTGGCACACATTCTTTAAATATTAATAAACATTTAATAATCTTTTAAATAGAACAGTTTCCGGTACGCATTACACGGGCAGGTTTATGCTCCGAAAACGGACAGTGCACAAGTGATACAAAACACAAAGTCTGTTGAGAGCAAGAACTTTAATAAGGTATTAATAACGAACCTTTCTTTAAAACAAATGCATCCCAAAACAGAAATTAAATTAGTAACACACAGTGATTTCAACAAACTGTAATAAATAAAGAACACGGTAGCATGCTTATAAACAGTTGAATAAGAATAAATGAATTGTTTTTAAAATGACACAAAATGTAAAATCTATTACAATTAGTTTTATTCTATATAAGGGATTTATTTTGTCTTATTCTGACTTTTTGTTAATTTAAATCTTTAAAATGCACGATGCTTTTATTGAAAGCATGTTGCAGTGTTTTTTTTAATTTATTATTATTATTTCAAGCATGAGTAAGAATGAGTCCGCGACGGAAGTCACGTGTTGAAAAAAACAACACGAATATTCGAATCTCAAAACTGAAAATCGAATGCCACCTCACCGAACGAATATTCGAATATTCGATTATTCTAGTACAGCCCTAGTGTGTTGTAGTTCGAAGAACTGTTTTTTTGTTTAAGATTTGGAAAAAAGTGTGTGATGGTTTCAATAAATGTGTTTTAGCCATTCAGAAAAACTGCAATATAAACATTCATCTTTCTTCAGAGACTTTATGATATTTTTATTTAATATTTCATATTTGTCACTTCGACTGATCTTTTTCTGTGATGTAACACAATATTTATCAGTGTGTGTTGAAAGTACCTGCATCCTGGAGAGAAATCTCCACCTGTGAATCCTTGTGGATCAGCCATGATGAAGCTGCAGGAGAATCTGATGAGTTTGATCTCCTCCACTGACTCTGAATGAACATCACACACTAAATTAAATTAAACATCCTTCATAATTTATCTGAACACATCTGGAGTGTAAGGATCGCGTGACTCATATTCACGGACAAACGCCAACAGGACAATGTGCCGTTGAATTTAGAATTTAATGAAAAATAACTGCCATGTTCAACAGACAAACACTGACTGAACACAAAAGAAACCCTTCATTAAAGACTTCATATCAATGAGAGTCCTCCAGAGATTCATATTAATATGAGGAAGTCACACACATAAACACTCACCTCGATCAAACTTTTACAAGATACAGCTTCTCCAATCCTCCAGCTTTAACATCAGAAAGATACACGGACATTCCTGATTAAACTCTGATAAACGTTTCTATTAAACTCTTTAAAGCTCTGTTTTCCCCGTATCGTATTCGTGTTTTACCTGCTTAAAATGGCGGCAGTCGACAGGTGAGCTCCAGCTTACTTTCACTTTGCATTTGTGACGAGAGTAAACAGACACGCGCGTTCACGAGAGCACCACGGCGCATGCGCGAGAGTATGGAGCCAGAATGGTGACTTTAAAATTTGGCATCACAAATTAAAATTGTCATTGAAAACAAAAGCAGAACTGAAAAAGGAAACATTGGCATTGAAACATTTGCATTGAAAACAGTTGTATTGGCATTGAAACAAGTATTGGCACTGAAAAAATAAAATGATTGAAATATTACAATCGTATTCTTTTATTGAATTGGGATTTATTTGTATTTTTCAATGACAATCTTCAGATTTTTTCTTCATGTCACTCTTTTTCAGTGACAGTTTTTTTTTTACAATGTCAGTTTTTTTTCAATGTCACTGATTTTCAGTTTCAACTTTCTGTCACTGTTTTGGCGTGGAGAGGGGCGGGGTCTGAGGGGAGGGGTAAGTAGAGCGTAGTTTGCATATCATTTGCATATAGGTATACTGAAGCCGTCACCAGCTCTGAAGCCGCATGACAGATGTCCAGTTTACCAGGAACTTCCAAGCCGCAAGTCTGTTTTTTTTTTTTTATCTGCCATTTACATGTTTATTCACGTGCAACCTGGCCGGTTTGCTTAACTTTTAACGGCCGTTATGCGGTTTTTTTTCCCCCCGACGTCAACTGAAACATGTAAATTACTAACGTCGTGTTGGCTAACTTAACTGTGGTTAATGCAGGGTCAAATATAAACACCGGTCACCATATGCACAGAATAAGGCTAAAAGTCCGGTTTGGCAAAAAATAATTAACGTTAGGTGTCTGTCGAGTATATCACAACAGTGGCTAACAGTAACATAGCCTGTGACGTTAACACTGACATGATAATCAGCAGGGCGCCGGCTGTGTAACACTACTGACATCCCCAACCACACACACACACACACACACACACACACACACAGGAGAGCTGCTAGTTCGGCTTAAACGCAGCGTTACACAGTAACTCCTAGGGCCGCGAATGTGCTTCTATCTGTATTTAATGGTGCTCATGTGACGGCACTGGATTCTGCTGTGCTGGTGTGATACTGCTGAACGTTTTGCGTTAGCACATTTATGAGGTCTTGTGCAGCAGCACAACTAAATTAAATACAGATAAAAGCACACTCGCGGCCCTAGGAGTAACGTCTGTCTCCGGTGTGTGTGTGTGTGGTTGGGGATGTCAGTAGTGTAACTTACACAGCCGCATTAACCACAGTTAAGTTAGCCAACACGGCTAATGTTAGTAGGCTAATTTACATGTTCCAGTCGACGTCGGAAAAAACAAAACAGCATAACGGCCGTTAAAAGTTAACCAAGCCGGCCAGGTTGCACGAGAAAACATATAAATGGCAGATAAAAAATATAAAAAAAGACTTAAACTTGCGGCTTGGAAGTTCCCAGTAAACTGGACATTAGTCATGCGGCTTCAGAGCTGGTGACGGCTTCAGTATACCTATATGCAAATGATATGCAAACTACGCTCTACTTACCCCTCCCCTCAGACCCCGCCCCTCTCCACGCCAAAACAGTGACAGAAAGTTGAAACTGAAAATCAGTGACATTGAAAAAAAACTGACATTGTAAAAAAAAACTGTCACTGAAAAAGAGTGACATGAAGAAAAAATCTGAAGATTGTCATTGAAAAATACAAATAAATCCCAATTCAATAAAAGAATACGATTGTAATATTTTAATAATTTTATTTTTTCAGTGCCAATACTTGTTTCAATGCCAATGTTTCCTTTTTCATTTCTGCTTTTGTTTTCAATGACAATTTTAATTTGTGATGCCAAATTTAAAAGTCACCATTCTGGCTCCATACGAGAGCAGACGTTGTCGCGTGAACGCGGAGATTAATGAATAAAGTGGTAAATTAGTTTTGCGTGAGCACTCGCGTTGCTTTGTTTGTTTTAATCTTTTCTTTCGTTCATATAGTTTTGTGCTTGTTTTATTTATTCCTCAATTTGTTCATTCTCTCTGTCTTTTGTACTTTCTCTCTTTTTTATTTGACTATTCTCGAATTCATTCTGCTCTTTTTCAGTTAGTTTTTATCTGTGTCATTTATGTTTTATTGCCTATGATTTTATCCTTTATGCATGAATTATGATAACCTCCGTCTGATGTGTTTTATTGCTCTTAGGGCATGAAAAACAAGATTTGAAAAGTCATTATTTTACACGTTTCAGAGATTTTCAGATGTCCACTAGAGTTTATGATTTAAACTGAAGAGATGCTGGTGTGTATCTAAATAAAATAAAAAACAAGCAATACAATTTGACAAAATACATCCAGAAATATCGATTGATAGAGTTAGTTGTTCTTGACAGAAGTTGAAGTTTGCGTGTCTGTGATCTCAGAACATGAGGACGTCTCTTCATCCGGTCAGCTGTGGAAACCCAACTCAGATGCTCCTCCAGTGGGCCAGAGTTTGTCCATTTACCCTCATCAGCTGATCAATCTGATTATGCTCAACATGGACACATTTCTCCCACAGCTCTCCTCTGAGAAGATCTGGCCATCAGCTGTTTTCAGTCTCGTCTGAAATGAGCAGTGTTGGGGAAACGCTTTACAAGCAACATGCATTACATAATCAGATTACTGTTTGATGTTCATGCAAATCACATTCTAATAACACAAATACATTTATTTACAGTCAAAGTTACTGCAGATGAAGCCTCTTCAGAAACAACAGTCACAGTCAGATTATGATCTGTAGCTGAAATATAGCTCTAGTGGACAGATGATTCATCAGAACTTTCTCCCGATCTAAAATCAACACATGGGAAATGTAACTGTGATATGACTCATTAGATATCGCTGATGCTACAACATGTTTTTACCTGCAAGAGTCTCCTAGGATAGAAGGAATGGACGGATATTCTGGAGAAACTTGGCATTTCTGACTGGCCATTGGAGGGAAACATGGATATGATATGGATATGGATATAAGAACCATGGATATAAGAGTCTTTCCTCTCGGTGTGAATGTGTTGATGATGCTCGAGGGTCCACTGTAGAGGCTGATGTGCAACTATGCCATCAAAACCCATGCAATGCAAGAACATGCTTTATGAACAGCCGTCCACTGGAGTGAGCTCAACGCATCAAAGGCTCATTGTGTTTTCCTCTCTCTTCTCTTCAGTTTGGGCTTTTGTTTTTCTTCATTATTTCTGCTTTGCTCTCTTTGGCTCATTCATTTGTTCAGTTTTGTCTTTCATTTCTCTTTCTGCAGAGCTCCTGATCATAAATCATAAAGAGGACTTTGTTTGATCACATCTGTGTGATATGAAATCAGTTTGTCATCCTCCGATCATGTTTATAATCACATTTAGTCATTTATCAGATGATTTTTCCAAATGTGGATCAATGCGATGTGACATAAACCTGAAAGAATCAGAGAAATGAAAACCATACTGTAAAAACACTGTCAACTCTTGAACAGTTTTCATTTATTTCTCCTGCACTGATCACTTTATTGCACTTTTAATTGAATTACTGAAATGGTCAAAACTCACGGAGAGGAAAGGACAGAAATGATGGCGACACATTAAATAATGAATAAATCCTGATGTTTTAAAGCCATCTCTTCTGTTCTCTCACATCACACTCTTTTAGTCTCGTTTAGCTCTGTTTTATTGTGTTTCTGTGCTATTATGAGTCTCTATTCACTGGAGGAGGAGATCACAGATGATTGTTTTCTCGAATATTTTGCAATGAAACAATCTGTAGTGCAGTAATAACATGTGTGTCTTTATTTCTATCTGCTCAGTTTCTTCTGTTTGTGCCATTCTGTGTTCCAACAGCATCACATCAGCACACAGTGACCTCTAGTGGTGATCTCAGGGAACAACATCATCTGATATCATTACATCCCCCTTTCTTTAAAGGAAATATTCAACAGTAAGCATAATGTTATTCTGTGATGTGTCTAAGTTTGCATTCAGTGTAACATCTTAACTCAAGTGTTAAACTCAAACACAGGCACTTTCTCATCGCTCTAACTTTAAGCGATGTCTCACACATTGAGTCTCTCAGCTTTTCTGATGTGTCTTGTAGATCTTCTCAGTGTAACTGTGTGACTGTTTGATGTTTGACTGTGTGTGCGCAGATCACACTCATCCTTTGCACACGATGCAGATAATGCCGTTGACTCAGACTCAGGATTGCTTTGAATCGAGACTTGTGACTCTTTCTCAGTCTCTGTTTCTTCTGAGAATCTGTCCATCGCCGGTTTTCCCCTGATCAGATCTCGGAGCTCCTCTTGCGTGACGACGGCTTTCTTGCTCCAGTTCTCATCATTTCTGATTCTCATACGTCATCCATCATCAGTGGTCGCACATGTTTCGCAGCTCTGTCACGGCAGAACTTCTGCTTTTCTTTCAGTCGCTTGAACCTCTGCTTCATTTCCACACGTCCGTTCTGTTTTGAGCAAGATGGCGGTGTAGTGCGAAGTGTCCGATTCGTCCGCGTCTCAGCCGGAGCCGCACCGCACTCTAATGGAGAGCTTCTGGGATTGAGCAGAGCAAGGTATGGATCAGACTTGCTGTCTGCAGCTTTCTTCAGGAGTCGCTTGAGAATATGAACGGCCTTCTCAGCCTTGCCGTCTGACGGAGCGTATTCTGGACTCCAGCTCACATGCTTGAAGTCATATTGCACTGAAAGATCTGGCCACCCTTTGCTGCTGAAACACGGGCCATTGTCACCGATGAGCGTTTGTGCTATTCCATGTCTTGTGTTATCACACACTTTGTGGACATGTTAGGAAGTAAGGCTAATTCAGGGCAGTTTGAGTAATAGTCAATCAGCACTAAATAATGATGGCCTTTCAGATGAAGAGATCCATTCCCACTTTCTCCCAGGCTGATGTTGGTCAGTCCAGAATTATCATTGGCTCTTTGATCCACCTGCGTCTGAATCTCTGACATGTGCCACACCGTCTCAGCAGATGTTCAATGTCTCTGTTAACTCCAGGCCAGAAGACTGTGTCTCTCGCTCTCCTCTTACATTTCTCCACACCGAGATGAGCTTCATGGATTCTGTGTCGTGTGTTTCGTCTCCAGCTTTGTGGAATGACGAGTCTGTTTTGTTTCAGGAGAATTTCATCCACAGCTCTTAGATCCCGATATTTTGGAGAGGATCCCGTCGGCCTTCCATTATTCATGTTATCGATGTCAACTTGCGATCCGGTGTGTTTTTTGCTTTGCTCTGCTCTTTGCTTTGGCTTTGCATCTGACACAGGAAACGCAGTAACACCATGTTCACATGTATCTCCACATCTCCTTCTGTTGTCCTCGCTCTACTTCTGCTGCTGCTCGTGAGAGGGCGTCTGCAGCACTAAGGCCCAATCCCAATCCTGTTTTATACCCCTTCGCCTAAAATAGACCGCTGGAGCCGCTTTTCCATCGAGACAAACTGTTGTCTCTGTTTATTACAGGGTATATACAGCAATCCTTAAGTTAAACTTACTACTTTTTAATACCTTTTTTACTACATTCAGAATATTTTTTAAAACCATCACGACACTGAATTGCAAGTGTTAAGTGATTGATTGTTGGCTCCTGGCTGATTGATTGTTCCTGATCGATTGCTCCTGTCTGTCTGCCTGCTGCTGCCACAGTGTTTGTAGCTCTGTATAGCTGTGTTTGAATCTCTATTTGATATATTTTCTTTGTTATTTACACTGCTAAATATAACTTACTCATCACCATATAGTGTTTAATATAGCCTATCAATTTAAATTTGACATTACTAGCTTTTAATCTTAATCACTACCACACGTTAGCTTTTCGCTAGCCTGGTAGCCTTCCATCCCAGCATCCGGGTCTCCTGTTTTCTGAGTTCTTTAGACAACTGTGGTGAGTTGGATTATTAAAAAGACTCCATCAGACAACTGTGGTAAGTTTTGGATTCATCAACAAATACGGTAAGCCATGTCTTCTTCTCATGTCATTGTCACTTGCACTGCATGCTACATGTTTAGCATATCTATCTCCGTTGGCGAACAGAGCTTCACATGTGATAAATGTAAGGAATTAATCAGGCTGACGGAGAAGATTTCAGATTTAGAGACATGCATCCAAGCTTTATGTGAGAGTAGTGAGAATGTAACAGCTTTAGATACTGCTTTGGATGCGACTAGCTTAGTGAACACTCATTGTTTGGTTCCGGCTGAGCCCGCGCAGCAGGGCTGGGTGACGATGAGAAAGCATAGTCGTGGATCAAAAAAACACTCTTCCGTTCCGATTAGAACATCAAACAGGTTCTCCCCACTCAGTGACGCACCCACTGAGGATCCTGTTGAAAGTGCCCTAGTTATTGGCGATTCTATTACACGGAATGTGAAAATAGAGACACCAGCCACCATAGTCACATGTTTACCGGGAGCCAGAGCGCCTGACATCAAAGCAAATTTAAAAGTGCTGGCTAAAGCTAATCGTAAATTCTCTAAGATTATTATTCACGTTGGCACTAATGATGTTCAACTTCACCAGTCGGAGATCACCAAAATTAACATTAAAGAGGTGTGTAAACTCGCAAGTAAGATGTCAAAAGCCGTATATTCCTCTGGTCCTCTCCCCGCGAAAAGGAGTGATGAAATAGTTAGCAGATTATCATCACTCAATGGCTGGTTGTCTAAGTGGTGTCTGCAAAATAACATAGGTTTCATAGACAATTGGAAAAGTTTTTGGGGCAGACCTGACCTGTTGAAGATAGACGGCATTCATCCCTCCTGGGCTGGTGCTGCTCTTCTCTCTAGTAATTTGGCACATAGTCTTAGAGCTAAACCTTGACTCACTGGGGCCCAGGTCAGGAAGCAGACAAACTGGCTAAACCAACAGTCTGCTAGCTGTCTCATGTCACCAAAGTCAGCTAAATCCCAGCACATAGAGACTCTTTCACCTAGATATTATCACATAGAGACTGTGTCTGTTCCCCGAATTAGTAAATACAAAAAAACCATCAAAACCATTCAACAGTAAAAATTTAATTGATGTCCAACAAATAAACAACAGATATAATACGGATGAACAATTGATAATGCTTGGGTTGCTGAATATTCGATCCCTTTTGCCAAAAACGCTTGTTGTCAATGATATGATTATAGATCATAACTTAGATGTGCTGTGTTTGACAGAAACCTGGCTAAAACCTGAAGATTACATTACTTTAAATGAGTGCACCCCCCGAGATTTTTGTTACAAACATGAGCCACGTCTGAAAGGTAAAGGGGGAGGTGTTGGTATAATTTATAATAATATTTTCAGTATTACTCAGAAGTCTAGTTTCAAATATAATTCCTTTGAAGTTTTGGTGCTTTATGTAACGTTGTGTAGTGTAAATGATAAATCCCGTTTGACATTTGTGTTGGCTACTGTATACAGGGCACTAGGGCACAATACAGACTTTATCAAAGAATGTGCTGGTTTTGTATCGGAGTTAGTATTAGCTGTAGATAAAGTACTAATTGTTGGGGATTTTAATATCCACATGGACAATGAAAATGACACATTGGGATTGGCATTTAGAGACATTCTAAACTCTATTGGAGTTAGACAACACGTATCGGGACCCACTCATCGCCTTAATCATACTTTAGATCTAATAATGTCACATGGAATAAATGTTGATACTGTTAAAATTCTGCAGCAGAGCGATGACATCTCAGATCATTATCTAATATCATGTATACTTAATTTACCTAAAGCTGCAAAGCCATCCCCTCACTTCAAATATGGCAGGACGATAACCGCTGCGACTAAAGATTGCTTTGTACATAATCTTCCTCATCAGTTCCATCTCCTCAGCATTACAGATAGCCAAGAGGAACTTGATGCTGCAACAGAAACTATTGACTCTCTCTTTACTAGCACTTTAGACATAGTTGCTCCCCGGCGCTTAAAGAAGATTAAAGCAAATAATCCAACGCCGTGGTACAACGAGCACACTCGGGCCCTTAAAACAGCAGCCAGAAAAATGGAGCGCAGCTGGAAGAAAACAAAACTGGAGGTTTTTCGCAATTTGTGGAAAGAGCATGATGGCATATAGAAAGGCCATAAAAACTGCTAGATCTGCTTATTTCTCAACTCTTTTAGAAGAAAACAAACACAACCCTAAGTATTTATACAGTGGCTAAATTATCAAAAAAATAAAGCTTCAGCTTCTGACGTTTGTAAACAACACAGCAGTAATGACTTTATGAACTTCTTCACTAGTAAGATTGATAATATTAGGAATAAAATTATAACCATGCAGCCGTCTATTACAGTATCACTTCAGACAGAGCGCTGTAGTGTCACTGAGGAAAAATTACACTCATTCACTACTATAGGAGGAGAAGAACTGGCTAAACTTGTAAAATCATTAAAATCAACAACATGTATGCTTGACCCTATACCGACTAGGCTATTAAAAGAGATACTTCCAGAGGTCATAGATCCTCTGCTTAATATCATGAATTCATCTTTGACATTAGGATATGTACCAAAACTTTTAAGTTGGCTATAATTAAACCACTTATTAAAAAAACGCAACTTGATCCTAAAGAATTAGTCAATTACAGGCCAATCTCGAATCTACCGTTTCTATCAAAAATACTAGAAAAGGCCGTGTCTTCACAATTATGTTCCTTTTTAGAAAGAAATGGTATATGTGAGGATTTCCAGTCAGGATTTAGACCGTATCATAGTACTGAGACTGCTCTAATTAGAGTTACAAATGATTTACTCTTATCATCTGATCGTGGTTGAGTCTCTCTATTAGTGTTACTCGATCTTAGCGCTGCATTTGATACTATCGATCACAATATTCTTCTGAATAGAATCGAAAATGATGTTGGCGTTAGTGGAACAGCTTTGGCATGATTTAAATGGCACTTATCTGACCGTTTTCAGTTTGTAGCAGTAAATGAAGAGATGTCAAACCGATCACAAGTTCAGTATGGGGTACCACAAGGCTCAGTGTTAGGACCGTTGCTTTTCACCCTGTATCTGCTCCACTGGGAGATATCATTAGGAAACATGGCGTTAGTTTTCATTGTTATGCTGTGATACTCAGCTCTATATTTCCTCACGCCCTGACGAAACCTACCAATTAACAAGATTAACGGAATGCATAGCTGATATAAAAAATTGGATGAATAGTAATTTCCTGCAACTTAATTCAGATAAAACTGAATTTTTAATTATTGGACAGAAAAGCTCCACAAGTAGTAACCGAGAATACTGTCTAACACTTGATGACTGCTCTGTCAAGCCCTCGTCGGCAGTGAGGAACCTGGGTGTGCTCTTTGATACCAATCTTTCATTTGAAAGCCACGTTTCTAGCATCTGTAAAACCGCATTCTATCATCTTAAAAATATATCTAAATTACGGCACATGCTTTCAATGCAAAATGCTGAACAGTTAGTACATGCGTTCATGAGCTCAAGGCTAGATTATTGTAATGCTCTACTGGGTGTTTGCCCTGCTCGCTTAATAAACAAACTCCAGCTAGTCCAAAATGCAGCAGCTAGAGTTCTTACTAGAACCAGGAAGTATGATCATATTAGTCCAGTTCTGTCAACACTGCACTGGCTCCCTATTAAACATCGCATACATTTTAAAATCTTGCTTATTACTTACAAAGCACTAAATAGTTTAGCTCCCCGGTACTTAAGCGAGCTTTTAACACATTATACTCCATCACGTCTATTGCGGTCTCAAAACTCTGGCCAGTTGATCATACCTAGAGTATCTAAATCAACTGCAGGCGGTCGATCATTTTCCTATTTAGCACCTGAACTCTGGAATAGTCTTCCTAGCATTGTTCGGGAAGCAGACACACTCTGTCAGTTTAAATCTAGACTAAAAACACATCTCTTTACTATGGCATACACATAGAACATTTTTAACTTTCATTATTCAAATCAATTGACTGATTGTTAGGCTGCATTAACTAGGTCAGCCGGAACCGGGAACACTTCCCATAACACCTGATGTACTCGTTACATCATAAAAAGAGTGGCATCTACGCTAATGTTAGTCTCTCTGTTTATCCCGAGGTTTATCCCGGATCTGGGCCCTGTCCGGATCAGATGGTGGACCTGCCTGGACATGACCAACGCATCCTGGAGTGTCTGCTGAGCCGTGTCAAATGGTGTCTCCTCCGAATTTGCCTCACTGGCACGACATGCTCAAAACCCGTCTTCGGCGCAATAATTCCCATCTTTCATGTATTCATACTCTTGTGTAATCGATGCCCCATCCTAAATAAATCCGTCTCTTCCGTGATACCATTAAATTTTGAATATTCCAATCTAATATGATTTCCGACCTGTAAGGTTGCCAGAATAATAATCTTACACGGTGTGTTAATAGGCCAGAGGAGAACTGGCACCCCGACTGAGTCTGGTTTCTCCCAAGGTTTATTTTTCTCCATCATGCCCCGATGGAGTTTTGGTTCCTTGCCACTGTCGCCTTTGGCTTGGCTTGCTCAGTTGGGGACACTAAAAATATGATTAAAGTTATTCAACTTATTATACCAATTAAATTTATGAATTAGGTCTTATTTAATTCTATAAACTATAATACTGATCTGCCAACATTGTCGCTATATGATAAATTAAAACAAGCTGATAACATCACTGTTTTCTCCAGAACGACTGTACAGCCAAATCTAATTTTGACGCAATATTATCCTGTTTGACACTGTGAAGCTGCTTTGACACAATCGTGATTGTAAAAGCGCTATATAAATAAAGTGCACACACATTTGATTTACATTAATAATTGTTAATTCAGCAATTAAATGATTTAATGTTTTTTTTCCAGCAACAAAACCTGAGCCAAATATTAGATTTCTATAACTGTGATAAGTTTGTGAGTTAGATAACGCAGTTAGATATGCACATATATGTAGGCTACATATACCTATATGCTCTTATATGTCTGCATATATGAACCTATATATTCAATTTACTGTAAAGAAAATCATTGCAGTATATTGATGTTAATTATAATTTATTAAACTGGAAAAACGGATGGTATAAAACTTGTTTTGATCGGTACTGAGGGGATTATCTTCAAGGTAAATTAAACATATGATTGGTCATCATTTTCAACAGAAATGCCCGTGATTGGCTACAACACTCAACACTGTAAAATCATGATGTAGCTACTCGCGTGACCCAAATAAAATAACCATATCACTCAAGAAAAATATTAACGTTGTGAATAAACTGCCACTGTAAAGCCTAGTCGAAGTCGATGCACATATTGTGTTAATATTAGCCAGAAATTGCTGCAAATATAGTGAATCTACTGTCTATCCTGCTTAATCCCATTCAACTGGATTGACAGCGCGGAGCTGTTTGGAACTATTGAGCGCTCTATGAACCACGTGACACCGTGGCGGCGAGATCAAAGAGTGTCGCAAC
>NC_090179.1:48230440-48250440 GCF_024679245.1 Pseudorasbora parva
GTGCCAATGATCCACAGTTTAGCTTGCACAGACTGAAGTTGTGATCACTGTGTGAAGAGTTTTGAAAAAGTGTGTTTATTATTGAGAAATGTTTTGTAAAAGAACATTTTATATCACAGCTTAACTGTGGATCAACACTGCTTTAGCACAAATGCATTCAATGGCAACATCTTTCAATTTACCTGAAATCTTTTCTCACTTTGACACAAACACAATCAAATCTTTGTTCTACAGGCCAATTTGCACATCCTTACATGCTGTTTTTAAAAGTGTTAAACTTATGGAAAAAACAATAACATAATACGAAACTGAATGAGACAGCAATTTACAACATTTATACAGTAATATTGTAATGTAATTTATCCTGCTAAAAAAATCAAACACTATCAAAGCAACTTTGATGAAAATGAACACCAACACAAGTGTTAGGCCATTACCATCCATTCAAAAGAGGAAACTTAGGAATAATGTTGTACTGTAATGTAAGTATGCAGTGAATTATAAGCAGCAGAGAGTGTCATTCTAGTTTTGTAAAGACATTTTAATTGTATAATGTTCCTGATGTTAGTGTTGGATAAACCTGTGCCGTGCTCTGTAAGAATGAGTTGATTTGTAAATGTAAAATTAACTGCTGTGAAGCTGAAAGTTGGTTAGCAAATTTATAAACTCCTCACTCAGTTCTCCTAAATATTGGGAAATGTGTCCTAGCGATTGTAATTTCATTTCATCATGTAATTTCAATTTATTTTTGGCAGGGTATTTGGTCTAGGACACAGGTAACAGTAGTGAGCTTCTGTGTCTCACCTGTGTGAGTCTTCATGCATTGAAATGTAAATTACTGGTGGGGGGTTGAGCAGCAAACTCAACACACACACTATTCTCTATTCCAATTTCAAGAGCACATCTAAACCACTAGCCCAAACACATTACAAGTGAAAGCACAAATAAATACAAAAGATATGATCCACATGAAATAAACAGTGCTTTTCAGGACAGCCTCTCAGTAGTTGTAATATAACACTGTATTGTCCTCACTGTAAAAAAAAAAAAAAAGTGTTTTTTTTTCTCAAAGTGTATGTTCACTTAACTGAACCTAACATTAGTAACTATGTTTACTGGGATACTTCCTATTTTTTAAAATAATTTTGTATTAATTTGTCCACTTAAGAGTAAGAAGTCCTGAAAGAGAGCTCAGTTTAGCATTCGTGGACTGTCAGAGATACCGCTTTTGGGCGTGTGCTTCAGATGTTTATGCATATAGCACGTGAGTAATGAAGAGCCTTCTGAAGCAAAGTGGCACGTTTGTGTAAGAACAATGTCCATATTTTAAACGCAGTAGAGAGAGAAAAAAAAACTCCATGTAATTAGATTTCACAAACTTAATTCCTATCGACCAGCTCACTTAGCACAGCGTTCGTGGCTCGAGACATCGAGACTGTTTTCCAAGATGGCTGCTGTCCGTGAACGCATAATGTACTGTCTTTATAAAGTATCTTCTTATTAAACTGTTTGTACTCTTACAAAGTTCTCAATGCTTCAGTTTGCATGTAGGGACCCTCATTATGCTGCCGTGTTAGTGTGAGGCTATTTTGAGCTGTTAGTCGTATTAACTAGCGGTTTAATTTCACTTATTCCATGCCCCATAGACAAACATTATAAGCTAATCTGTGTTTAGAGATTAAACTCTTTACATTTGATTTTCATGAAACCGCATCCCAGAGAACGATCTACTCGGTAACCATCTGTTAATTACCCCGAGGGTCATTTCTCACCGGAGTTGTCCTTTAAGCGCAAGTTGATTCGTGTAGCACTGAAAACCGAAAGCTAGTATTTTAGTCTATAAATATTTAAATATGCACTGTAAAAAAAAAAAAAAAATGGTTGTTTTTTGTTGGTTTAACTTAAAAAAGTAAGTAACCTGGTTGCCTTAAAATTTTGAGTTTATTGAAATAAAAAATTTGAGTTGATACAATGAAGGAAATTTGTATAATAAATAGAAACTCAAACTATTTTTGTATCTGAACCACATACAAATTTGATAAATCATGAAAATAGCACTATTTGGCATGTTTCACTGCATCATAAGAAATAAATCACACACAATTATCCAATATGCTTAAAAATCTTTTAAGAATATTTTAATAAAGGTTGTCAAATCTCAAAAAATGTTCATTGTATGAACTCAAAATTTTAAGGCAACCAGGTAACGTTTTTTCGAAATAATTTTTTACAGTGTGGATATTTTTATTACACAAATGCACCGCTTCAGAAGGCCTTTATTAACCCCCTGAGCTGTGTGGATCAGTTATATGATGGTTAGATGCACTTTTATGGACCGACAAGGCACTGGCATTATAAAGCTGGGAAGAGCCAGGACTTTTTTAATATAACTTTAAATAACTCAGATTTTATTCATTTGAAAAAAGAATGTCATATACACTTGGGATGACTTGAGGGTGAGTAAATCATGGGCTATTTTTCATTTGTAGGTGAACTAAAATTTACATTTTGATAATAATAAATAAGGGAAGACTTGAAAACCCAGTTTGTGAACCAAAGGCCAACCTAGAGGAAAGGAAAATCAAACCTGAGATCTCCTTCTCAACTCACATCTTTCTCCTAGACAGAAATGAGATCAAGTGAACATCAAATTGAGACATAAGACTAAGTCTCCTGCTTCTCACATGTTTATCCTGAGACAAAAAATGACATTCTCTCATGTTTATCTTCTCTAAAGTTTCATAAGAGATCTCAACAACATCACATACTATGCTCTGATTTGTCTCCTTGGCTAGAGAGACTGTATTGCTCATGTGTGTCTCCTCTAAAATTTCAGAAGGGATCTCAACAGTATTGCATGCTGTGCTCAGACATTTCTCTTCAGCTAGATACTCTGGAACTCTCACTTTTGTCACCTCTAAAAAGTTTCATAAAAGATCTCAATAACATCACACACTGTGCTCAGAATATTCTCCTTAGTTAAAGTCTCTGGCACTCTCAAATTTTTCAAACAAATGTTGGTCACTTTTTCAAAACTCTTCACACAGTGATCACAACTTCAGTCTGTGCAAGCTAAACTGTGGATCATTGGCACTTGATTTGAGACATGAATGAAGTGTTTTGTTAGTTTTTGTGGATTTTGAATGTGAAATAACTGCTGTGAAGCAGAAAGTTGGTTTGGAGAACACGTTTTGAAAATTACCAAAGTATTGATAAATGTGTCCTAGCGATTGTAAAAACTGTAATTTAGTTTAATTTGGCAGGGCAAATCCCAGCATCTTCTCTAGTTTATTTGAGAAGGGTTCTGCCACATTGGTAGTTTGAGCTCTATTGGCCTGTGGTTCACAAAAGCCCCGTTTCCACCACAGGAACTTTACCCAGGAACTAGGAACTTTGGGTGGTACTTCGTGTGTTTAGACCGCAGGAACCAGGGTCTATATAAAGTTCCGGGTAAATATTTCCCCCTCGAAACGGCCCTGCTCGCGAGGTAGTACTTTTTCAAAGTTCAGGAACTTTCGAGGGCGGGACTTGGGCGCTGAACATGCTGATAGGTTGAGCTGACGCAGCATTTTATTTCAACTCGGCATTTTTAAAAGTCTTTTGCAAGGTTCGGTCTACGTTCAGTAATAATCTCCTCTTACACGCCGCGCTCATGTTGACAAGAGAGGAAAGTTAATTTTTCGGAGGGGTTAACTTTTTATTTCGTAAGTTATGAAGATAATGTTGGAGTAATGACACAGCGTATATTGCCCCAGGCAGTTTTTACTTTAACTGCGCCTGACAGAATTTTTTTTTTCTCAGATGATTATTTAAACAATTAAATAGCTTATAATATAATACTGTATTAGTCCTGGTGGCCGTTAAGAGTTGCTATGGCTTCAGTAAACACACTCCAGCTGCTGGAGAAAACAGCGTTGACATTTTTGATGTGGCAGACAAACTGCTTATGTGACAAAATGATTGCGATTGAAAGTCATTACATGTAAACACCAAATCGGTTTAGATAACGTCTCATGTAAACAGTTCACTAAATCTTTCAATCGGTACACACAAAAATGATTACTGTCCATTAGGTCTGTCATTTAAAAAAAAATCTAATTAGAACGGAATTCAAATATCAAGCAATGCATTCGAATATATTCAATTATCTACAACGCCGTCATCTCCAGCAGCTGGAATGTTTTTACGGATGCCATAGCAACTCTCAACGGCCACCAGGACTTTACGGTTTGTTGTAAAGTGTAATAATCATCTCAGAAAAAATAAATTCTAATGTCAGGCGCAGTTGAAGTAGTTAATGATTGTTTGCTTACATAGGCTTAGGGACAGTGTCATTATGCCAAGATTATCTTCATAACTTCTTATGAAATAAAAAGTTTCTCCCTCAGAAAAATGTATTTTCCTCTCTTGTCATGCTTGGTGCATGAGCGCGACGTGTGCTCTTCAGTGGTGAAGGCGCGCTGTGTACATCACATAAAGAGGCACACTCAAAAGTAATCCGGTCAGGTCATTTACATGGTGAAATGTTTAGTTTGATCGATTCATGAAAAGGTTTATCCACCCATCTCAAAACGATTACAATTTCATTCAGTTTGGGCATTTTTATTACGATTGATCAGGTGTTTATATGGAGCATTTTCTTTCAGATTGGACTTTTAAACTGATTGCAGTGCTCCATGTAAACGCACCGACAGTAAAAACAATTGCGCTACATGGCACTTTAAAAACCGGATAGTTTATTTATAGTTCGATTACGGATATTTCACGTCATCTTCGCATGCATATCGAAAAGTGACAGCCCTGGTCCGTCACTGGCTTGGAGGAACAGTCGCGTGCAGTCCTACATCACCGGACTAATTTGCCTAATCTTCTCGGAACTTTATCGCGGTCGAAACGCAGACAGCTGCAGGTCTGGGGGGAGAAAAGTTCCTGTAAAAAAGTTCCTGGTACAAATTGTTCCGGGTAATTTTGGTGGAAACGGGGCTAAACTGGTTTTTCAAGTCTTCCCTTATTGAAATGTAAATTGTGAGCAAACACACAGGCGTCGTGATCTACTATCTAACAGGGGACCTGAGTCAGTGTGTGTGTAACGTAATCACTATTCAATAATGACCTGCAATTAATACATTAGAGAGCTATCTCTGCTTGATTTAACCCTTTAAACTCAAGTATTGCTGAAAAAACTCTAAATCTTTGCAGTGTGTTTGTGATGATGAGAAATGTCACAGCAAACACACAGGCGTTGTGATTTACTATCTAACAGGGGACCTGAGTCAGTGTGTGTTTAACGTAATCACTATTCAATAATGACCTGCATTTAATACATTAGAGAGATATTTCTGCTTGATTTAACCCTTTAAACTCAGGTATTGCAGTAAAAACTCTAAATCTTTACAGTGTGTTTGAGATGATAAGAAATGTCACAGCAAACACACAGGCGTCGTGATTTACTATCTAACAGGGGACCTGAGTCAGTGTGTGTGTAACGTAATCACTATTCAATAATGACCTGCAATTAATACATTAGAGAGCTATTTCTGCTTGATTTAACCCTTTAAACTCAAGTATTGCTGTAAAAACTCTAAATATTTACAGTGTGTTTGTGATGATAAGAAATGTCACAGCAAACACACAGGCGTCGTGATTTACTATCCAACAGGGGACCTGAGTCAGTGTGTGTGTAACGTAATCACTATTCAATAATGACCTGCAATTAATACATTAGAGAGCTATTTTTGCTTGATTTAACCCTTTAAACTCAGGTATTGCTTTTAAAACTCTAAATCTTTGCAGTGTGTTTGTGATTATAAGAAATGTCACAGCAAACACACAGGCGTCGTGATTTACTATCTAACAGGGGACCTGAGTCAGTGTGTGTCTAACGTAATCACTATTCAATAATGACCTGCAATTAATACATTAGAGAGCTATCTCTGCTTGATTTAACCCTTTAAACTCAAGTATTGCTGAAAAAACTCTAAATCTTTGCAGTGTGTTTGTGATGATGAGAAATGTCACAGCAAACACACAGGCGTCGTGATTTACTATCTAACAGGGGACCTGAGTCAGTGTGTGTTTAACGTAATCACTATTCAATAATGACCTGCATTTAATACATTAGAGAGATATTTCTGCTTGATTTAACCCTTTAAACTCAGGTATTGCTGTAAAAACTCTAAATCTTTACAGTGTGTTTGAGATGATAAGAAATGTCACAGCAAACACACAGGCGTCGTGATTTACTATCTAACAGGGGACCTGAGTCAGTGTGTGTGTAACGTAATCACTATTCAATAATGACCTGCAATTAATACATTAGAGAGCTATCTCTGCTTGATTTAACCCTTTAAACTCAAGTATTGCTGTAAAAACTCTAAATATTTACAGTGTGTTTGTGATGATAAGAAATGTCACAGCAAACACACAGGCGTCGTGATTTACTATCTAACAGGGGACCTGAGTCAGTGTGTGTGTAACGTAATCACTATTCAATAATGACCTGCAATTAATACATTAGAGAGCTATTTTTGCTTGATTTAACCCTTTAAACTCAGGTATTGCTTTTAAAACTCTAAATCTTTGCAGTGTGTTTGTGATTATAAGAAATGTCACAGCAAACACACAGGCGTCGTGATTTACTATCTAACAGGGGACCTGAGTCAGTGTGTGTCTAACGTAATCACTATTCAATAATGACCTGCATTTAATACATTAGAGAGATATTTCTGCTTGATTTAACCCTTTAAACTCAGGTATTGCTGTAAAAACTCTAAATCTTTACAGTGTGTTTGTGATGATAAGAAATGTCACAGCAAACACACAGGCGTCGTGATTTACTATCTAACAGGGGACCTGAGTCAGTGTGTGTGTACCGTAATCACTATTCGAAAATGATCTGCAATTATATCATTAGAGAGCTATTTCTGCTTGATTTAACCCTTCAAACTCAGGTATTGCTGTAAAAACTCTAAATCTTTGCACTGTGTTTATGACAGCAAGAAATGTCACAGCAAACACACTGGCGTCGTGATTTACTATCTAACAGGGGACCTGAGTCAGTGTGTGTTTAACGTAATCACTATTCAATAATGACCTGCATTTAATACATTAGAGAGATATTTCTGCTTGATTTAACCCTTTAAACTCAGGTATTGCTGTAAAAACTCTAAATCTTTACAGTGTGTTTGAGATGATAAGAAATGTCACAGCAAACACACAGGCGTCGTGATTTACTATCTAACAGGGGACCTGAGTCAGTGTGTGTACCGTAATCACTATTCAATAATGACCTGCAATTAATACATTAGAGAGCTATTTCTGCTTGTTTTAACCCTTTAAACTCAGGTATTGCTGTAAAAACTCTAAATCTTTGCAGTGTGTTTATGACAGCAAGAAATGTCACAGCAAACACACAGGCGTCGTGATTTACTATCTAACAGGGGACCTGAGTGAGTGTGTGTGTAACATAATCACTATTCAATAATGACCTGCAATTAATACATTAGAGAGCTTTTTCTGCTTGATTTAACCCTTTAAACTCAAGTATTGCTGTAAAAACTCTAAATATTTACAGTGTGTTTGTGATGATAAGAAATGTCACAGCAAACACACAGGCGTCGTGATTTACTATCTAACAGTGGACCTGAGTCAGTGTGTGTGTAACGCAATCACTATTCAATAATGACCTGCAATTAATACATTAGAGAGATATTTCTGCTTGATTTAACCCTTTAATCTCAGTTATTGCTGTAAAAACTCTAAATCTTTACAGTGTGTTTGTGATGATAAGAAATGTCACAGCAAACACACAGGCGTCGGGATTTACTATCTAACAGGGGACCTGAGTAAGTGTGTGTGTGTAACATAATCACTATTCAATAATGACCTGCAATTAATACATTAGAGAGCTTTTTCTGCTTGATTTAACCCTTTAAACTCAAGTATTGCTGTAAAAACTCTAAATATTTACAGTGTGTTTGTGATGATAAGAAATGTCACAGCAAACACACAGGCGTCGGGATTTACTATCTAACAGTGGACCTGAGTCAGTGTGTGTGTAACGCAATCACTATTCAATAATGACCTGCAATTAATACATTAGAGAGATATTTCAGCTTGATTTAACCCTTTAAACTCAGTTATTGCTGTAAAAACTCTAAATCTTTGCAGTGTGTTTGTGATGATAAGAAATGTCACAGCAAAAACACAGGCTTCGTGATTTACTATCTAACAGGGGACCTGAGTCAGTGTGTGTGTAACGTAATCACTATTCAATAATGACCTGCAATTAATACATTAGAGAGCTATTCTGCTTGATTTAACCCTTTAAACTCAGGTATTGCGGTAAAAAATCTAAATCTCTAAATCTTTACAGTGTGTTTGTGATAAGAAATGTCACAGCAAACACACAGGCGTCGTGATTTACTATCTAACAGGGGACCCTAAATCATTTTGTAAATCATAAATAAATCAAAAGTGGTTAGTTTAAAAAACTCATAAATGTATAAGGTGGTAAGATGGGCCTTTTATATGGGCCAAAAGTCACACATTATTTTTACAAATACTTGGCTAACATATATTTTTTTTTAATAATGTCTATGTTAACACTTGTTTAAAAGAACTTTAGATGCAAAGTTTTTCCCATTTACCGCACCTTTTTTTTTTTGATAAATAAAATAATGCATTATTTTTCAGTAAATATAGGCTACTGTCATTAAAATGTTTTAAACATGTTATTTCTAATTACATCCTGGTTGTTTAGATTTTTTAATCCTTTTTTTCTTGGATCCTGTAGTATTTAATTTTAAAGTAATGCAAAGTTTGAAACTAGTCAGGGTATTTAGTAAAGAGATATAATCTATATGATGTTTGTTCCTTTAGTAAGCAGCCTGTTAAAAAGCAGCTCTAGAGTCAGAGGACAGCAGGCCATTCAAACAATAGAGGAGTGTGTGTGTGTGTGAACGACGTGTGTTTAAGGGCTATTACAGTTCCTGCTCCAGCCTACAGGGGAGCTGCTGAGCATGGCCTTAAACACTCGCACACTCTTAGGTCCCCTCTTGGTCAAAATTTTAAAAAATTCACCAGAGTGTTTTTTCTTGATTTTAACATGATTTAAACACACACACTTGTAGGTCCACACTTGGTCAAACATTAAAAAAATCACCAGAGCATTTCTTTAGTGTTTTACTTCATTTTCACATGATTTAATGCATGACCAACAGGGGACTTGAAAAATGTCCCCTCTTGGCTCAGAGGTCCCCTGTTGGTGAGTGTGTAACGACGCCAAGGTCCCCTGTTAGATAGGTAGACAAGTACACACACACACACACACACACACACACACACACACACACACACACACACACACACACACACACACACACACCTGATCTCGCAGGTGTCTGATCCACTACGAGAAGAGAGAACTGTCCGGCTTGCCTGCACTTTTTTCACTCCTCCCCTCACTGCAGCCGCCTAGTCTGGCCTTTTTTTCAGGCGAGGCAAGGCGCATCTCAAACAAGCCTTTTATATAACGTAAACGAATGAGTTATAAAAAAATTCACCCCCTCACAGATGTCATGAAGATCAAAATTAGCCTTATAAGCCAAAACCACAATTTGTACCAGACTGTAAACAGGTTTTTTCTGCTTTAAAGTTGAGAATTTTAACATGGGGTTCAAAGAGATTCTGCTCCCTACTGGAGCCTGTCCCTAGAGGCCAGTTGAGGAACTGCAGTTTACATTACTTCCGTATTGGCTTCAAGAGAGATCGCAGGAGGTTGCCGCTTGGTTGAGACGGAGACGAACGATCTTTGATTATGTGCCCAGATATGCTAAAGCCCATATTTAAACGAACTAACGCGAACCCAGATAGAATTTCAATCAGAATAGGACACCTGATAGTCTGGAAAAAAAAAAATTATATGGAAAAAAGTAATACCTCTGAGACCACATTTAACACTTTTAAATGGCCTTAAATTTGGCAATTTTGATTTATCACTTTTTAATACTTTTTAAAACCCCGCGGACACCCTGGTAAATGAATCTTTCATTAGTGTGTGTCTCCCTCTGCTGGTCTCACACACACACATTCAGGCTCTATATTCTCTCTGTAACAAAACACACACCTTTTGAGTGTATACTGTGTGTTTATAGAAATAAAAAGGTTAATCTGTGATTTGCTGCTGTGAAATAAAAGGTGTTTCACTGCCGCCTCATCAGGTCTGTCAGAGGATCGTTGAAATCTAAATGAAGTCTTAATTTATAACAGTGAAGTCACTGTATCTTCAGTCTCTGTTGATTCTGTTGACTGTGAGTCTCTGTAGTGGATCCTTATTCACCATCAGATCATCAGCAGAACATCAGACTCTCCTCTGACTGTGAATCCTAAAATAAAACACACACACAGTCACATATGCAGTGTGAGACATTACGTCTGTCACATCTTTTCATAAGAAAACTGAGCACTAACTAGATAAGCTTTATTAATTCATTCTCAAACATGATAATATAGCTTCTATCTGATGCTCAAAGTCACTTTACAACATCAAAAGGTCATGAAAGGTCACTTTCAGACAACGGACAGCTGATACAGAACCAGCAGAAATGATCATTACACTCCACTACACACTTCCTTTTATTTCTAGAGAGTAAAACAGACATTTGAACTTTAAATGAAAATATGATGATGGAAACTGTTAAAAACTATTGTTACCTTAGTGACTCCAGTTTATAATGAGGATCATCCTCCAGATCAGAGAGCAGCTTCACTCCTGAATCTCCTAGATTATTCCATGACAGATCCAGATCTCTCAGGTGTGAGGGGTTTGATCTCAAAGCTGAAGCCAGAGCAGCACAACCTTCATCTGTGACACCACACCTCCACAACCTGTAGAGAACAATGACACACATTAAGTCTATCTCCAAAGCTAAATATGAGCACTTACACTAAATAAATAAATAAAACAATGCTGTCAATATGAAATATATATAAATACTCATTAGTTCACGTTGTTAAAATACATCAGTTAGGATTAGAGGAGAGAATATACAGTTTGTACAGTATAACAACATTATTTCAGTGGAAAGACCCATAAAACATGGAAACCCAATGTGTGTGTGTGTGTGTGTGTGTGTGTGACTGTGTGTGTATGTGATTGTGTGGGTGTGTGTGCATGTCTGTGTGTGCGCGCATATGTGTGTGTATCTGACTGTGTGTGTGTGTGTGTGTGTGTTTGTGTGACTTTGTTCGTAAGTGAGTGTGTATGTGAGTGAGTGTGTGTGTGAGAGAGTTTGTTGTGTGTGTGAGTGCTCATGTCTGTCTGTGTGTTTATGTGACTGTGTGAGTTTGTGAGTGTGTTTGAGTGTGTGACTGTGTGTGTGAGTGTGCATGTCTGTCTGTGTGTCCGCGCATGTCTGTGTGCGTGTGTGTGCGAGTTTGTGAGCGAGTGTGTGTGTGAGTTTGTGTGCATGTTTGTGTGTGTGTGTGTGTGTGTACTCCTGTGAGTTTGTGAGTGTGTGCATGTGTGTGTGTGTTTGTTCGTTAGTGAGTGGGTATGTGTGTGTATGTGTGTGTGTATGTGACTGTGTGTGTGTGTGAGTGTGAGTGTGTGTGTGTTTGTGTGACTGTTCGTGAGTGAGTGTCTATGTGACTGAGTGTGTATGTGACTGTGTGTGTGTGAGAGTTTGTTGTGTGTGTGTGTGTGTGTGTGTGTGTGTGTGTGTGTGTGTGTGTGTGTGAATGAGTGTGACTGTGTGTGTGTATGTGACTGTGTATGTGACTGAGTTTGTGAGTGTGTGTTTGAGTGAGTTTGTGTGTGTGTGACTGTGTGTGTGTTTGTGTGTGTGTGTGTGTGTGTGTGTGTGTGTGTGAATGAGTGTGACTGTGTGTGTATGTGACTGTGTATGTGACTGAGTTTGTGAGAGTGTGTTTGAGTGAGTTTGTGTGTGTTTGACTGTGTGTGTGTTCGTTTGTGAGTGAGTGTGTATGTGACTGTGTGTGTGTGTATTATGTGTATGTTGTGTGTGTGTGTGTGTGTGTATGTGACTGAGTTTGTGAGAGTGTGTTTGAGTGATTTTGAGTGTGTGACTGTGTTCGTGAGTGAGTGAGTGTGTATGTGACTGTGTGTGTGTGAGAGTTTGTTGTGTGTGTGTGTGTGTGTGTGTGTATGTGTGTGTGTGTATGTGACTGTGTGTGTGGGAGTTTGTGACTGTGTGACTGTGTGTGTGAGTTTGTGACTGTGTGTGTGTGTGTGTGTGTGTGTGACTGTGTGTTTGTTCATGAGTGAGTGTCTCTGTCAGTGTGTGTTTGTGTGTGTGTATGTGACTGTGTGTGTGTGCGCGTGCGCATGTCTGTCTGTGTGTGTATGTGACTGTGTGAGTTTGTGTGCATGTTCGTGTGTGTGTGTGTGTTTGTTCGTGAGTGAGTGTGTTTGAGAATGGGTATGTGCGTGCGTATGTGACTGTGTGTGTCTGTGTTGTGTGTGTTTATGTGTGTGTGTTTGAGAGTGTATGACTGTGTGTTCGTGAGTGATTGAGTGTGTGTATGTGACTATGTTATATGTGTGTGGTGTGTGTTATGTGAGTTTGTGAGTGTGTGTGTGTGCGCCCATGTCTGTGTGTGCGCACACGTGTGAGTTTTTGAGCGTGTGCATGTGACTGTGTTTGTGTGTGTTTGTTCGTGAGTGAGTGTGTGACTGTGTTCGTGAGTGAGTGAGTGTGTATGTATGTGACTTATGTGTGTGTGAGTGTGTGTTTGTGAGTTTGTGTGAGTTTGTGAGTGTGTGACTGTGTGTGTGTGTTAATGAGTGAGTAAGTGTCTTTGTGAGTGTGTGTGTGTGTGTGTGTGTGTGTGAGTATGTGACTGTGTGTGTATGTGAGTGTGCATGTCTGTGCATGTGTGTGCGTGTTGGTGTGTATGTGACTGTGAGAGTTTGAGTGTGTGACTGTGTGTGTGCGACTGTATGTGTGTGTGCGTGTGTGTGCGTATGTCTGTGTGTGTGTGACTGTGTGTTCGTGAGTGTGTTTGTGTCTGTGTGTGACTGTGGGTTGTGTGTTGTGTGTGTGTGTGTGTGTGTGTGTGTGTGTGTGTGTGCGTATGTCTGTGTGTGTGTGACTGTGTTTGTGTCTGTGTGTGTGTGTGTATGTGACTGTGTGTGTGAGTGCGCTTGTCTGTCTGTGTGTCCGTGCATGTCTGTGTGTGTGTGTGTGTGTGTGTGTGTGTGTGTGTGCGCGCGCGTGTAAGTTTGTGTATGTGACTGTGTGTGCGAGAGTTTGTGTGCATGTCTGTGTGTGTGTGTGTTTGTTTTTGTGACGTATGAGGACACAAATGTGTATAATGCCATGGGTATGACACAGGTATTACAGGAGAGGGTGAAATATGAGGACATTTCCCATGGCCCCACTTTACAAAAGGCTTATAAATCACACAGGAGGAGTTTTTATGAGAAAGTAAAAATGCAGAATGTGTATTTACATTTAATATTGCTGTTTAATTAAACTATTCAAGTGTAAATCACTGCATGAAAAGTGGGATTTTCGTCCCTGTAAACGGCCGGAAATCTCCCTGATTTTCGACAATTAACGTCAGTTTACAGCCTGTGAACGTCGCGTTCGTCTGTGCCACATATTGACGGAAACGAACCATGACGTATGTGGAGCTTGCGGAGGCATGCTGGCGCCGGCGCTAATGGCTCTAATTAGCATATGAATAGCAGCTCTGGGCGGCGCCTTGCCGGAATGGCTTGAATTTCCTCACTCAGTATTGGTTGAAACTACTACATTGAAACAAGAAATATCACTCGTGATTGGTTGGCAGATCTGTTACTATTGGTCAACCTGGGTAATAAATTAATAAATTTAAACCCCCAAATTATAATAATTTTACACACATATATATATATATATAAAATTATGATTTGCATATTATTTTTTAATTGTATATATTCATATTCATGTGATATGCTATTATGTTTTATATTCATGTCATTGTTATCCTATGGACTACGCTATTAAAACCATCAAGGACATTAATTTATTGAGGAAAGGAAAATATGCCAGGGACGTGCAGTTTATTCAAAGAAAGAGCTTTATTAGAACAAACACAAACACACAACCAAATGCGAAACGTTTGAGATCTGCCCACACAACAATAGGAAGCTCACGAGAAGCCCAAAATCCTACAGCACCATGAAGTCTCCGTTTTCCGCTTCAGAGCTGTAGGTAACTAGCGCCATTCTGTCTGTTTTAAGTCCATTTTTCAGACGTCTGGAGACGTCTGTCGTGCGTTGCCCTGTTCTTTGGAATCACCTCTAATCTCGATTGCAGCGTGGCACAGAGCTCGGCGAGCTCCTGGCTGGTCAAACAGTCCATCCAGACACCGCGCAAACGATGCCGTCTTCCTCATCAGACATCAGGTCTATGGTAGCGCACTTCCAAAGGCCCACCTCATCCTCAGCTAACACACTCTTTCTTGCTTGTAGCAGCTGTAAAAACAACCAATAAAGACAATCAGTATTGCGCGATGTACTGCGTAAAATGCACCTGAAAAATAGTCACACTGACCAAAAACGGATCTAATCTAATAAATCTTACCCTCTTTCTTCTCAATCGACTCCGAGTTGAACTCTTCACAGCTTTTCAAGAACTAGATGTTTGTACCTCCTGCGTACTGTCTCTATGTCTTACATGCAGCTGGAAAACAATTAAATGAGTGTTATGACGAAGTTGTGAAGACGGCGTACTGCTTCCTGTAAAATGACCAGAAAAAGAAAACACTTTTATAAAGCAACTTACATTTGTTCTTTTACAAGGCTAATTTCAGCTTGTGCAACTTAAAAAGCTTTGCTTTAGGTTACTTTAGCTTAGATAACAGTCTTACCGCAATCTTAGGACTGGTCTTCTCTTAGGCACTCGTCTTCTCTTCTTAAAGTTAGTATCTTCCAAACAGTTTTCGACTCCAAAGCAAGCAACCTATCATCTATGGACAGCAACCTGGAGATTACTAAAGTGAACTGCTCGTTAAAATCGGCAGCAAACTGAGCAAGCTGACGAGATAGCCCACTGATTGCATTCAGCTGTTTCTTCCCGCCGGTGTTACGGATCAACTGGGGATCATGTTATCTGGGGACGGGCGCGTGCACGCAGCTAGTTTTACCTGGATTTACTGCAGATGTTAGACGAGGGCAGATTCGTCACAGCGGATTTTCCACTGAACAGATTTAAAACGCTTTCCACATTATTGGTAAATGTTTGCATAATATCAGGCTCTGTGTTTTCCTCTGTCGCTGCTTTGCTGTATGTTTCAAACGCAGTTTAAGGGAAATTTTAATGTGGTTTAATTTCACAACACAGACCACGCCCACATTTTATTACATTCTTTTCGATGAAAGTCGTATCCAATGACAATTACATTCAATAAATTACATTGTGTCGTATTAGTATCGGAATTTTTATTTTATTTTTAATAACTATTGTTTTTGTAATTTGCTTAGGGTATTTTTTCCAATTATATATATATATATATATATATATATATATATATATATATATATATATATATATATATATATATATATATATCCTAACTAAAATAACTCATAGCCTGTCATATTACCTTTCTCATATTAGCCTATTATATTCTATTATAATCTATTATATTGCCCAGCTGCACATCCCAGCTGATATACAAGATTTGGGGGGTCATTCTGCATTTGAAAGTTTGAAAGGGTTTTAAATCTTCTAAATAAAGTAAAATGATTCAAAATCAAGTAATTTATATATGCCAAAGTCAACTTTAAATACATTATATACAATGTAATTTCCAAACAGCAAAATTGTGGCCAGTGAAAATGCTGAGTGGCTAGTAACTTTGGAAAACCACTAGCCACGGTGGCCGGTGAGCAAAAAAGTTAATGTCAACCCCTGTATATATATATATATATATATATATATATATATATGTGTGTGTGTGTGTGTGTGTGTGTGTGTGTGTGTAGTGCCGTTAAAATTAATTTGCGTTAACACGTTAATTTTCACAGGCAATGATATATGATATATAAAGTTTGCTGATGTATGACGCCGCTTATTAGCAGGAGACCGCAATGATTGGTAAAAGTTGAGGTGATTGGTCAAAATTGCGAGTCGCACTGAATTCACGGGGACTGATTGCAAATGACACACAATAAATGATCTAGAATACTTTCATCAAATATATAAATTCAAGCTTAAGTTTAAGATTTTACAATTAGGCTATACTGAGCCTGATCTATCTAAGAGATTTTCTTAGAAGGAAGTTAATACCTTTTAGAAAAATGTCACATGGGTTAAAACTCCTGCTACCCTGATTTGCATTTGTATAGCTCACAGCATGTTCATTTACATGTTAAAGCCTCCCCTGGAGTTAAGGGAAGGGGGGTCTTGGGGGGGACAACTGCCAAGCAAGGCCCACGTCAATTTCTGACAATTCACGGCAGTTTTCGGTGTCGCCTGCAAACTGCCGTGTACAGTCGTAAACCTGATCTTCCACGACAATCTACAGCAGCCTTTCTCAAAGTGGGTGCCGCGGCACACTGGGGTGCCCCGTGACTGTGTCAGGGGTGCCGCCAAAAAATTACGTTGGCTAAAAATAAATAATAATAATAATCTGAAATTTCATATATAGAATATATTTGAATTTACATAAATACATTCTTCTTCTTTTTAACCCTTTCGCACGTATGATCATTCACACATGTGATTAGAACGGTCAGTGCATCACGTTCATTCAAATGTGCTTTCGCGTTGGCTTGCACTGAGCCAGAGACAGGCGCGCTCAGAGCTGTCATATATCACAACTTTTCAGTGTTTTCACCCACATAATGTTTATTTTAGGTTTCAAACATATACGTACTAAAAAAACAATACATTTAGAGTTTGTAAAATACACAATGATGAAAAATGAAGAGGCAATAATAATAATAATTTCCATTATAATTAGTTTTATTCATATCAGATACACATTGTGTAAGTAACTTTAAAGTTTACTCTATTCTTCTGCCAGTTCACCTGCCACTTACTTTTATGTATTTTGGGAGAAGTGGATGAATTCACGTCTTGTAACTTAAATCTAACAGATCCGATTTTCTGAACTGCGCCTGCGGCACCCATCGTGCATACAGCTCAACTAACGCGATCATTATAAAGTTGTTTAAACGACAAAACACTTCCACTTGTATATATTTGACAATCGGAATATCAGATATTTCAGGCCATATCTAAAAATGTGTGAATATTTTGAATAAAAAAAGGAAAATGACATAAAAGCAGATCATCATTCATTCTCTGTTGTTGCTGCGGTGTGTCACCGTGACAAGCAATGACGCGTCACCATAGAAACCATAAAGTGACACATTAACAACGGTCTCTTTGAAAAACTCACGCTGGGGGGTCAGCCAGAATGTTTTAAATTTACGTGTGAAAGAAAGGGTTAAACACATGAGTGGATTATGCTCTGTTCATTACTGTCCTGTCTAAATAAACAGGACATTTGCATTTAAATTTGGGTTATGCAGTGTTTTTAAATTATATTTTAAACTGGGGTGCCTTGAAATTTTATGCACTTTTGAAAGGTGCCCTGACTGAAAAAAGTTTGAGAAAGGCTGATCTACAGTGCCGCTTACTGACGAAAATCCCACTTTTCATGCAGTGAATCATGTCATAATTTGACTAAAACATACAAAATAATGCGTAATCTAATTACAGGTCCAGTCGGCATAATCGGTGTTGGACGGCTCTCTTACTGCTGAACATTTGGACTGTTACTGACGCTGGAGTTTGGATTGTTCTGGGTTACCGTTGGCCTTTCCGGACTGCTTTCTGCTGTGAACACCTGCCTGTTTCTGATCGTCAGTTGGGATGTCTCTGTTGGTTTTGTTTGCTCCTCGTCTGACTATCCTGCTTGTCTGACACTGATTCTCGCCTCATGATTTGGATTTGATTGTCCTGGATTCTGACCTCCTGCCTGCCTGACCATTCTCTTCAGTTCTGAGCTGTTTTGGGCTCTTGCGGTTTGGACTGTCTTTATTGAAGTTAAGCAATCTTCTGCTTTTGGGTCCTCCTTCCTCAGGTCGTCACCAGTAGTAAAATGTTCAAGAGGAGTTCATCCATTAGATATTTTAACCCTTTAAAACCGAACGTGTCGTCGACGACACAGCAAACCAAGCTGTATTGAAGTTACCGTAACTCTTCAACCCTTTGCACTATCATAATAATTTAAATTGCTCCTGAAAGTAGACATCCTGCGCTTTCCGCCTATATATGGCTTATTACGGTAATGTCATGTTTTCCATCAGCAAATCACCGCGGCTTTCGTGGGGGAGCGGGAAGGGGCGATTTGAACGGGGATACGGAGCGCGGCAGTTTTAGAGGATTTTAAGATTAGAAAACACAATTAAAAACGGACAAAAACATGGCGAAGACAGTGTTTACAAGATAGGAGGGTACTGAGTTTATCTTTGACACTTGGAAGGCGTCTGAGAGGGACTCTTCAGACCCAACAACATCCAACAACAGCGTTTAATGATTTGTAAGCGGTTGTAAAGAGTGCGTCTCTATTTATATTATATTATTTATTTCAACAGTGTTGTTGTGTAAAACTATATGATTACTATGATACTTTTAGTACCAAATATTATTGCCCAATTGTTATTATTTTTGTATTTTAAATCATTTTAAAGGCCATTGTTTGCTTAGGTCTATTTTTATTACCACAAAAAAATCAGATTACTCGATTAATCGTCAAAATAATTGACCGAATACTCGATTACTAAAATAACCGTCAGTGACAGCTCTAAATGTAACAATAGTTTGATTCCTCTTTTCAATTTTGTTACTTTGTGAATAAATTTAATGATAAAGTTCACAGTGTGATGCGCAGGTGATGCTCATTTGCAATCACTCCACCGGCCTCACACCGTTCTCTCACGGCTCTCGCCCGCCCTGCTCATCACACACAGAGACTCAGTTTCATATCAGAGTCACGTATGAACTTACCACAGTTTCTCCAGTTTACAGAGAGGATTCTCCAGTCCAGCAGAGAGCAGCTTCACTCCTGAGTCTCCTATATTATTCCCGTCCAGATCCAGTTTTCTCAGGTGTGAGGGGTTTGATCTCAGAGCTGAAGCCAGAGCAGCACAACCTTCATCTGTGATACCACAGCTCCACAACCTGTAGAGAACAATGACACACATTAAGTCTATCTCCAAAGCTAAACATGAGCACTTACACTAAATAAATAAATAACACAATGCTGTCAATATGAAATATATATAAATACTCATTAGTTCACGTTGTTAAAATACATCAGTTAGGATTAGAGGAGAGAATATACAGTTTGTACAGTATAACAACATTATTTCTGTGGAAAGACCCATAAAACATGGAAACCCAATGTGTGTGAGAAAGTGTGTGTGTGTGTGTGTGTGTGTGTGTGTGTGTGTGTGTGTGTGTGTGTGTGTGTGTGTGTGTGTGTGTGTGTGAGTGAGTGAGAGACAGTGTGTGTGTGATGCTGTGTGTGTGTGTGTGTGTGTGTGTGTGTGTGTGTGTGTGTGTGTGTGTGTGTGTGTGTGTGTGAGTGAGTGAGAGACAGTGTGTGTGTGATGCTGTGTGTGTGTGTGTGTGTGTGTGTGTGTGTGTGTGTGTGTGTGTGTGTGTGTGTGTGTGTGTGTGAGAGAGAGAGAGAGAGAGAGAGAGAGAGAGAGAGAGAGAGAGAGAGAGACAGTGTGTGTGTGATGCTGTGTGTGTGTGTGTTTGTTTTTGTGACATATCAGGACACAAATGTGTATAATGCCATGGGTATGACACAGATATTACAGGAGAGGGTGAAATATGAGGACATTACCCATGGCCCCACTTCACAAAAGGCTTATAAATCACACAGGATGAGTTTTTTTAGAAAGTAAAAATGCAGAATGTGTGTGTGTGTGTGTGTGTGTGTGTGTGTGTGTGTGTGTGTGTGTGTGTGTG
>NC_090179.1:48255440-48262940 GCF_024679245.1 Pseudorasbora parva
GGACATAAGTCAATGGGCTGACTCCCTGATCAGTGCCCTGACTACTGAGCTAGTGAGATGATTGAGACGCGCCCATCGAGACCATCACCAGGGAAGTGGAAAAAAAAAAAATGAAATTGTTTTATTTGGGAGTTTAAAGAGTGGGATTAAAGGCACCTACAAAAACAAAATATGGACCCAAATTACGAGTACTCTTAATAGTGTGGAGGTTGAGAAGCGCACTCCAGCAGTTTAAATAGCTGTTTGGATGATAAATTACCATCACTGCATTATTTTACAGCACGTTTTGAAACAATTAGCATTTAATTTCGTATCACGGCATGTATTGGGGTGTACAATAGTGATGATGATGTGATGTGGAGTACCATTCATTCACATTAATAATTACTGAAACCGTTAGCGTTCTTATTATTATTATTATTATTATTATTATTATTCTTCCGCTCACAAGTCAATGGCAGCCCATAGAACCGCTCGCGGGAACATGATGAAATCTGGCACACATATAAAGGACAGTCACAACTGTCAATATATCAAATTTTGAGTCTCTAACTCAATCTCTCTAGCGCCACCAACAGTCCAAAGTTGCACTCATGTTTATGCTAATAACTCTTGAACTAAAAGGGCTAGAAACAAAATTTTCTCTGACTCCTTGGCTCAAGCCGATTCGATTGCACCCTATGACGTAGTTTTGCGTCATAAAAATTACCCGCCATTTTTAATTTTCCAAAAAAACTACTTTTTCGAACTCGTCCTAGACGGTTCGTCTGATTTGCACGAAAATTGAACCAGATCATCTTCAGACCATGGTGACAAAAAGTTATGGAATTCAAGTTGATTCTTCAAATCGTTTACGATACATGTGCGAACAAATTTTACGTAGAGGTTGCAAAAGCACACTAAAGGCCGTATCTCTGCAACGCTTTATCGTATTCAAACCAAACTTGGTACATGTTATCACAAGCATGACCTGAGGCAACATGCAGCGTTTCGGCGCAGTGCACCCTACTGGTCCGGAGATACAAAAAAGGGCTATTTTGGCTTATAACTTCTAAACCATTTATCCAAAAATCATAAAATGTATCTCCTTAGATACGGGGAGTCATGTCGAGTCAACTGATATCCAAGTTTACTAGGTCTGCCTTTTTGGCTGTCGGCCATTTTGATTTATGTGCTAAAATGCTGTATTTTATGAACGCATGAACGGATTGTTACGAAACTTGGTATGGGTCATCAGCACCATGCCCTGAAGTAGCCTGAGAAGTTTTGAAACAGCGCCACCTAGTGGAGAATTTTTTCCCCCAAATGCTTATAACTTTGGCTGTGGTTGACATATTTGGATGGGAGTAACTTTTTTTGTCTCCTGAATCCTTGCCGAGTCCAATGATACCAGACTTGCCAGGTTTCGGCGAATGGTTTGCGCAGCGTTGTAATTTAGTGCTTAAAAAACATTAGCAGATATCTTCAAAACCGCTAGTCCGATCGAGACGAAACTAGCCTCAGAAGTTCGGAAACATAGGTCGATAGCTAGACACTAATGCCCAAATCTCAAAATATTGATAGTAAGGGGTAGTAAAATCCAATCAAAGTCAGGTGTCAGTCATTTTTTACGTGTTTTTTCATGTAAATGTTTATAACTCCAAAACAAAATGAGGTATTTTCACCAAACTCGACACGTATATGTATGGGCTCATTCTGAGGACAAATACAAAAAATGGTGGGATTGTGCCTCTTGGTGGCGCTATAATAGAACAAAACATGAAATACCCATTGACTTCAATGCAGTATTAGGGAATAAAATGCTAATGTTACACTTAACGAATGCATTTGTGTATCATTACAAATCTCAGTATGTGTCTTCTGCTCCATGCCCTGAAGGTACTCAAAAAGTTTTCGGGCAGCGCCACCTTGTGGTCAAAAGTTGTAATAAGGTGTGCAAAATGCCAATAACTTTTGATTTAATTAGCCTATTGTAATGAGACTGGTCACATTCATTCATTGGCTCCTGCCGAGAACATAGATACCAATTTTGTCCATATTTGACAAACCTCTCTACCCTTTATCTTGTTATTGGTTAAAAACCTACTTTTTCAAACTCATCCTACACTGTTGTCCAATTTTCACCAAAATTGAATCGTATCGTCTTCAGACCATGAGAACAAATAGTTATGGATTTCGTGTTGATAGACAAACCATTTGTCATACACCACAGCAACAGAGTTGAGCTATGATGCAAAAAAATGACTCTTGAGGCTGTATCTCTGCAATGCTTTGACATATTGACACCAAACTTTGCATGTGTCATTGCCACCTCAGTCTGACTACACCACATCAGTTTCATAACAGTGCCACCTATTGGTCGAAAAAGATTAACCATTAAATCATTATTATTTACTGTATTTAAAATTGTACTGCTTTTTTGCCTAAAATCAACTTAAGTCTTTAATGGCTCATTGTTGCAGTTGGTCTTATACTCCTAGCTAGCTATGCTGGCATGTCTTAGGGTCTTCATTTCGCTTGGCCCCGACAATTGCTGCTTGCAGCTATATTTATTATTATGATTATTATTCTTAATGACACTTGTTATTTAGAAGAAGAATGTCGTTTTTATTGATTTTATTATTATTTAAAAGAAGAAGGTTATTTTTATTATTTTGTCAGTCTGATTAATTTAGTCCCAGTCCGTGCGCAGCTGCCGGGCCAGGCGGGCCTGAAACGTCAGATAAAGCGCACAGGCTCGCGACTGGAGGAATACATATGCCTACAAATCAAACGCTTTGGTAAAGTCAGACAAATTAAACATTGACGTTCATGTTGCACAAAAATAAACACTGAATGTTGTTGTTGTGGTTTTTAACAGTGGATCATAATATAGCATATCTTGTCAGTGCGTTTTGTGGTGTTAGGAATTGTTTTTCTGCACATTTTCACACTAACTCAAACGTGCGTACACCACCTCCTGAGCTGGCGTAGGATTTGAGCGTGTGTGTGTGTGTGTGTGTGTGTGCGTACACCACCTCCTGAGCTGGTGTAGGATAAGCGTGTGTGTGTGTGTGCGTACACCACCTCCTGAGCTGGCGTAGGATAAGCGTGTGTGTGTGTGTGTGTGTGTGTGTGCGTACACCACCTCCTGAGCTGGCGTAGGATTTGAGCGTGCCGTACGCCAACGTCCATATTGATAAATCTCAAAGTCACCGTGGGTTTGGGTGTACGCAAGGTGTACGCTGGAAATTTGGTGTACGCATTTTTGATAAATGAGGGCCATTGAGAGTTTTGTTAAGATTAATGGTGGCTTATCCGCTCCATTCAAGGTCCATAGAGGTATTAGACAAGGATGCTCATTATCAGGAATGTTATATTCTATTGCTATTGAACCACTTCTACAAGCAATCAGGAAGAATATAGATGGTGTTAGGATACCATCTTGTGATGTTAATTTTTTGCTTATCAGCTTATGCCGATGATCTTATAGTAATGATTAATAAACAAAATGACATACATGTTTTATCTAGACTGATAGAAGACTTTGGAAAATGGTCTTCCGCAAAAATAAATTTGAAAAAAAGTAAAGCTTTTTTATTAGGGGACTGGAATGAAGGGAGACCAATTCTTCCTGAAGGTTTGTGTTGGAATAAGTGGGGTTTGAAATATCTTGGAGTTTTTTTGGGAGATGATGTTGTACAAAAAAATTGGGATGTGGTTTTGCAAAAAGTTAAAGGTCGTTTAGACAAATGGAGATGGATTCTACCAAACTTGCCTTACAGGGGAAGAACACTTATTGTAAATAATTTGGTGGCTTCACTTATGGCATAAATTGGTTTGTATCGATCCTCCTGTGAAGTTGATAGCTGAGATTCAAGAGTGTTTGTTGACTTTTTTTGGGACAAGCTCCATTGGATTCCTCAGAGTATTTTATTTTTACCCAAGGAAGAAGGGGGACAAGGACTGGTTCATATCCAGAGCAGAATTGCAGCTTTTCGGCTGCTTTTCTTACAAAGACTTCTTGATGGACCTATAAATGTAAGCTGGAGGGCGATTGGTTGTGCTTTACTTAGGACTGTGGGAAACCTTGGACTGGATAAACCATTATTTTTAATGGACCCTAAGTGCCTGGATCTTTCAAAGTTGTCATCTTTTTATCAGCATGTTTTCAAGATTTGGAGTTTTTTTCATGTTCAGAGGAATGAAAATTGTCATTCCATTTTTTGGCTGCCTAATGAACCTTTGATCTTTAAGGCAAGACTGGATCTTACAGAGTCAATTTTTTTTACCAGGATTCAGTAATCTATTAAAAAACTCAGGAGTTTGTACTTTAAATCAGTTACTGTGTATAGCTGGGCCTCATTTTAAGAATGTGGAAGCTGTAAAGGAAAAATTAGGAATCAGATCTGTTCGTTTTGTGACTAGATATCTGACTAAGTTGAAAGAAGTGTTTACGGATGAAGAAAAAATGATGTTAGAGGACTTTTTTTTAGGGACAAATATCCCTGATTACGAAGATCCTTTTCCTTGTTTAATAATTTAACCAAAGTTTGAAGAGTATTCAGGCTTTTTCTTTCAACAAAAGTTTTCGTCTATTGATTTTTTTTTCATGTGTGGGGAAAGATTTGTATAAAATGTGTGCTCATTCTCAATAAAAAGACACTTGATAAGAGAGTTGATACCCCTTGGCGTTCTGTTTTAAAAGTAGGTGATGATGTAAGACCTGAGTGGAGAGTGTTGTACAAGCCACCATTATCAAAAAGAACAGGGGATTTGCAGTGGAGAATCCTTCACGGTGCTATTGCGGTGAATTCTTTTGTGTCAATTTTGCATTCTGATAATAATGCGGGTTGTCCGTTTTGTCCTCAAAAAGAGACTGTTTTTCATGCGTTTATGCAGTGTTCCAGACTTGATCCGTTGATTGAAGTGGTGAAGGAATTGTGTACCAAATTTAATGTATGTTTTTATCCTGAAACTTTCATTTTTGGTTTTAAATATGTACAAAAAAAGCGTGTTATCTTTCAATTATAGAATTTTATTCTTGGGCAAGCTAAAATGGCGATCTACATGAGTATAAAGAGTAAAATTGAACAAAGAAGCAATGATGATGTTGTTGTTATTTTTTAGTCTTTACTTAAAGCAAGAATTCGGATTGATTTTAGATATTACAAGGCTATGTGTGACCTTTCTACTTTTGATTTGAAATGGTGTATTTGTGATGCTTTGTGTACAGTTGTTGATGATTAATTATTTTTTTGTGTTTAATTTTGTGTGAAAAAGGGGAATGTAAAACAAAAAAACAAAGAATCCCATAAATTGTGATGTGAAAATCTTTGAAAAAATCTGTTTTTGTAAAACAGTATTTTTTTGGGTGATTTGTAAATAAAGTATTTTTCAAAATCTCTCAAAAAGATGATGAAGAATTTGATGTTTTTTTTCAAATCAGTGGTGTTACAACAATGCCGTTTGTTTGGTTGTAGATGATGTTTTAACTTTTTCTTTTGTGTTACAATAAATATCACTAATGTGATGTGTATTGTTGTTGGAAATGTGTTGTAATTAAGAAGAATTGTAAAATAAATGTTTTGTTAAAAATTCTCTCTCTCTCTCTCTCTGTCTCTCTCTCTCTCTCTCTCAGTGATTGAAACAAACATTATTAATATTAATTGAAGTTTTCCAGCATACTGAGCGCTCCGAGCGAGCTGTGCTGTGCTAAACATGGAGCTTTTTCCTTCACATGGTGAATAATCACACCAGTGAAGCAGTGCATTTATCCTTTATTCATGCAATATCTCTTCAGTCAGTACAGTAGCCTAAATTTTAGTAATGTTTCTGTTTAACGTTAAATAAAATGAGGCATGGTATGCTAACTGTATCTTACATCACTTGCATATAACTATCTCGCGGCTCAACAATTTTACCTCCTGCCGACCAAAATCCAGCGTACTTCCAGACATGGCTTTAGATTATGGAGTTAAAATCTCTTTCTCTGCCGCGGTCGAGTTGGGCTCTGCACTTTCTGCCATCTTACTTACATTTACAAAAGCATAGAATGAGATCCCTTTATAATTTAATAAAGTTTTACGGTCTGTCCACGGCCATGATGGATGGTATTTACAATATTTATTTGTAGAAACTGAAGACACACACATTTTGATGGCAGATGTATTTCTAATTACATCCTGGTTGTTTAGATTTTTTAATCGTTTTTTTCTTGGATCCTGTAGTATTTAATTTTAAAGTAATGCAAAGTTTGAAACTAGTCAGGGTATTTAGTAGAGAGATATAATCTATATAATGTTTGTTCCTTTAGTAAGCAGCCTGTTAAACAGCAGCTCTAGAGTCAGAGGACAGCAGGCCATTCAAACAATAGAGGAGTGTGTGTGTGTGTGTGTGTGTGTGTGTGAACGACGTGTGTTTTAAGGCGGGCGTACACTGTGCGAATTCGGACACTCGGAAGGTCGTGAGATATTGCAGACGCTACGAGTCATTTTAATTTGATTATCGCATCACATCAGCTGGTACACGGCACGACTGTTTGCACCGCGAGCCGGCCGCGATCACACAAATTTTCGTGTAACACAGACACCGGAGCTTTCAATGTTGCTGCTATAGCTTCAGATACAAAAAATAAAGAAAAAGGGGTGCAAATGATTTGTTGAAAAGCAGAAAACAGTAGTAGCCATTCCTTTTAACCGAAACAACCAGAGGGAGAGAGAAGAGTGCACGTGAGAGAGAGAACGTGTGTGTGTGTGTACGCAGTATGTGGCAGCCACTGAGCTAATAATAGTCATAGATTGAGCGTATGTGACGTGCTTGTGCATGATTTGGCAATAGGGGACAGCCATATGCTGGTAAAAATCGGGCCGACTCCCCGAACTTTTTAAACATGTTTAAAAATTATCGTAAGGTCGGGAGGTGCTCTTAACGTGCCCGGCTCGTCTCGTATTTCCTCTCACACGGTGCGAGCCGCGACCATACGAGCATCCACGATGTCCACGCAATTTCTCCCGAGAAAAAAAAAATCGTCTGCGAGTTCGTACGACAGCAAAAATCGCACCGTGTACGCCCGCCTTAAGGGCTATTACAGTTCCTGCTCCAGCCTACAGGGGAGCTGCTGAGCATGGCCTTAAACACTCACACACTCTTAGGTCCCCTCTTGGTCAACATTTTTAAAAATTCACCAGAGTGTTTTTTCTTGATTTTAACATGATTTAAACACACACACTTGTAGGTCCTTACTTGGTCAAACATTTAAAAAATCACCAGAGCATTTCTTTAGTGTTTTACTTCATTTTCTCATAATTTAAGGCATGACCAACAGGGGACTTGAAAAATGTCCCCTCTTGGCTCAGAGGTCCCCTGTTGGTGAGTGTGTAACAACGCCAAGGTCCCCTGTTAGATAGGTAGACAAGTACACACACACACACACACACAGTAAGCTACACACACACACACACACACAGAATATTACAGCACAGTAGAGCTACACACACACACACAGACACGTTTTATATA
>NC_090179.1:48282940-48387940 GCF_024679245.1 Pseudorasbora parva
AGTCGAACCAGTCCTGATGGAGTTTCCTTGATTGGCCAAGCGCCTCTGAGGCTGCTTTATGAATAGCCTGGCGCAATGGCCAGTCAGCTGATTCTTCCGGGATCTTGTTGAGGTTTTCAGCAAGGAGCCAGCGAAGGTTGTCTTTGGTGGTGTGGCTGTTCAGCGCTGCACAGTTGAGTTTCTTGTGTGAGGCTGTCTTTGGGCTACGAGGTTGAATGCTCATGGATAATTTGGATCTGACCATGAGGTGGTCAGTCCAGCACTCAGCTCCTCTCATAACACGGGTGGTGAGGACATCTTTTCTGTCTTTTTGACGGACAATCACGTAGTCAAGGAGATGCCAATGTTTTGAGCGTGGGTGCTGCCAGGTGGTCTTGAACCGGTTCTTCATCTGGAAAATGGTGTTAGTAATGACCAGCTGGTGCTCTGAACAGAGGGCGAGGAGTCTGAGCCCATTGTGGTTCATATTCCCCACACCATGCTGGCCGATGATTTTACTCCATACCAGGTGCTCCGTGCCCACTCTAGCATTGAAGTCTCCCATGAGTATGAGCCTGTCCGTAGCCGGGGTTTGCTGTAGGATGGCATCGAGTGCTCTGTAGAACTCCTCTTTGATGTTGTGCTCAGCATCAAGGGTTGGAGCGTATGCACTGATGAGAGTTGCAAAGCGTTTCTTTGCCAGGGGAATGCGCCAAGTCATCAGTCTTTCATTGATGCCGATAGGGGATTCCGAAATGTGCTGCAGCAGTTTTGTCTTCACGGCAAAACCAACTCCATGGTTGCGACGAGTGCCTTCAGGGACCCCCTTCCAGAAGAAGGTGTACCCAGGACCAACCTCTGTCAGGGAGTCCTCCCCATGCAGTCTGGTCTCGCTGAGAGCTGCTATGTCGATGTTATATCTCTCAAGCTCCAGGGCCACCAGTGCTGTCCTGCGGTGGGGCCTACCAGGAGTTTCAGCCAGGTCCAACAGTGTACGAACGTTCCATGAAGTAATGCTTAGTTTATTTTTTACTTTTGTTTTTCGACCGCGAGGGGGGATGCTCCGACGGTTGCGGTTTACCGTCCGGAGTGTGGGGAGCAGACAGTTTTTGGACCACCTTTTCCAGGTCCTTCCCCATCTCAGGGGTGAGCAGTGTGGGGCTGCTCAGTCGCAGTGGAAGCTGCCGAAAAGACCCGCTGCTCCATCCCGCAGTCCTAACGACCATCACTCCACTGCCGCCTGTGTGCATGGTTTGGCTAGGCACTCCCAGCCACATCCTTGGCCTGTGCCCACCACCATTCCACATCGCCACAGGACTTTTTTGGAGGAGGGGGGGAAGGGAGTCAGGGGAAGAAGCTTGTGCATAGGTGAGGATTAAGGTGGGCGTGAGGGTGCACAGACCTCACCCCCACCAACTTCACTTCTGCCAGAGGGATCTCCAGTGGCATGGGGGAACCCATGACGACCTTCGTCTGGCAGGAGTTGCAGGAGGCTGCCGGTGGTCCAATCAGCTGGACTCCGCCTGTGCCTACCCCCAAGTGCAGGTTTGTCTTCGAGGTTTGCTCCCCTAGCCACTATACCCTCCCGAGTTAGCCCACGTGGCTGTGGGGTTGCCCTCTTCCGCCTTCCTAGCCGTTGTGATGGTTCTCACACCATCATCATCCGCCTGCGTCACCGTTGGGGTCTTCCACTATTTACCCATAGCTGGGGCTATTTGCCCATAGCTGGGACAGTGGTTGACGGGCATCAGGGCATTTCCACTCGCTGATGGGCCTGCATGCCACGACTCTGGGGCCCACTGCTGCTCTGAGATCCCGTACAACTTAGCCTGGAACCGCAAGGGACCAGTTACCATGTGTGCCACGAGGAGGCGTGCACGAGATCTTGGCAGTGGAGAGGCTATGTACCGGCTGAGGAGGCTTACACACTCGGCTCCTCTTTTCGCCCCTAAAGAACAAAGGGCTATCCGGTGGCAGTAGCTGAAAGCAGAAAGTGGCAAGCAGAAGCATACATGCTGCTAATACAAGCACTACTACTCCATCACTGTTGCACTGACGCATCACACGCCCTGTGTAACCATCACACCCTGTTCTAGTTGCTGTAACCACACACACACACACACACACACACAGATGATTGTTCTCAGTGTTACTTACACAGCTGATCTAGTTGCTGTAACCACACACACACACACAAACACACACACACACACACAGATGATTGTTCTCAGTGTTACGTACACAGCTGATCTAGTTGCTGTAACCACACACACACACACACACACACACACACACACACAGATGATTGTTCTCAGTGTTACTTACACAGCTGATCTAGTTGCTGTAACCACACACACACACACACACACACACACACACACACACACACACACACACACACACACACACACACACACACACACACACACAGATAATTGTTCTCAGTGTTACTTACACAGCTGATCTAGTTGCTGTAACCACACACACACACACACACACACACACACACACACACACACACACACACACACAGATGATTGTTCTCAGTGTTACTTACACAGCTGATCTAGTTGCTGTAACCACAGGCAGCAGCTTCTGTAGAACTTCATCTCCTGTGTTTACTGTGCCACTGTTTGACCATAAAGATAAAAAATAAGTTGATTATTAATGATGATAATAAAAATAATAATTAATATCAGAGGTGAATAATGGTCAGGCCACAAACTCTATGGTGTGAAATGAGCTAATAACATTAGGCCTGTCGCAATAGTCAATAAATCAATAAATCGCACAAAAATAAATGAGCTCGATCATTTTTCCGGCCGTGATAATTTCCATTTGCATTCTTGTTTGTTTTCCTCGTCTCTCTCGCTGACTGTGCCTGCGCCTCATCCGTTTGGGAAGGTGTGTATACACAAATCCGCCGTGAACTCTATGGGCGCCGCCATCTTGCCTGCCGCCATTACTGTGTGCCTGTGAAGTGTGACAGTGTGACACTTGCCGGCGCCCTCTAGTGACATTTCAATGAAAGCGGATCCTGCTCATGAAATGAAATGTCTGGTGAAAGGGAACATTGGGTATATGATGTCAGGCAGTGGCCAAAACTCAGCAGCAAGGCACGCAGTAATGGTGGTGCTGCTTTACTTTAGTGTTTTTGCCGGATGTGTGTATACTAAACACGCAGACTGGGTTCCGGCGTGATGAGACGTCATGCTCGGCTAGATTCGCCTGGAACTCGAGCTTCTTCGGTTGCGGAGCCGCACGCAGTTACAAAATTTGTCGTGCGCACCGCCAAGCGAAATGGGGTCTCGTGTGGAGTTTAAACAAGGCTTAAAGCTACACTGAAGTTGGCAGTTTGATAAATGCAAGTTAATTCTTCAGTTCAATCTTTGTGTGCTAAAGGCACATACGTTCCTGTAGAGATAGCAATAAACATTCTCCTTTTTGACCAAATAAATGAAAAGCATGTCATCTGTCTTCTCTCTTGCCTTCTCACCTAAAATCTCACCTAGCTTTCCTCAGAGACGGTCAAGTTCAGTTTGTGCATGATTACATGATATAACCATTTTTTTAATACTGTATCCTAAACTGTGGATAATATCATATGATGAAGTAAATGTCTGGAGTGTTAACGATTAAAAGAAAAAACAACAACAAGAACCGTACAGAACTGAAAACCGTGAGCCTAAAACCGTGATACGAACCGAACCGTGGGTTTGGTGAACCGGGCCGCCCTTAATATGCTCCTAAAACACAATCATCCGTTGCAGTTTTCACCCATTTTATTAATTGTTTCTGGTATTTATTCAAGTGTATTTTTTGTTAACAGACTGAGAGTCCATTGCTTTTAATGGTTTTGGTTGTTTTGTTCATTTATTGTGGATATTTAAAATGATTTCCGCTTGCAGTGTTAAATAGTCTTAAGAAATAAAAGTTTATTGATATTTGAAAAGGTGTACCTGCATTATTACGCCATTATCATTATTTTGGATGAAAATTCTCTCAGAACAAAAATATTATCGTTTATTGCAATAATTTCTTGGCAAATTTATCGTTCAGCAAAATGTGTTATCGTGACAGGCCCAGATAACATCACCGTTTTCTCCAGAGCGACTGTACAGCCCAATCCAATTTGGTTGCAATATTTTCCTGTTTAACACGGTGAAGCTGCTTTGAAACAACCGTCATTGTAAAAACACTATATAAATAAAGCTGACTATTAAAAATCTTTATATTAACTGGCTTTTCTCTGAATGCAATACAGTGAATGACAGCCGTCTGTGTCTCCAGGGGCTCACATTATTGGCAGTTTAGTGTCGAGTGATTCATTTACACCAAAACTAAAAGATAACGTGCCTTCATCTCTGGAAACATTATTTGTGTCTTACATTTCATAATGACCTCAGATAAGCTCAGGGCCGACTCGTTCTCCAGCAGGTCTCTCATGAATGTGAATGTGTGCAAAGGATTGTGGGTGATTGAGCTGAATTAAAGATGCGAAACGAAGGACCCTTCAAACTGAGACGGCCTTCAGAGGCGCTTGATGACGTGGCCGTCGAGATCTGCAGCCTTACTAGGACACAGCCTCCGTTTGAGAAACACCCGCAAATTATGAACAATATCCCAGAAATCAATCTGTGCCCCGTGATTTAAACACCTCTGATCTCTGTGTTTCTCTTTGGTCATAATATTTTAGACTGTAATGATTGAACTCAGTGTTACTTACTCATCATTTCCGTATCCAATTAATCTGCTCAGGTCAAACTCCTGCATCGTCTCCTCTGAGGACAACAACACAAAAACTAAAGCTGACCACTGAGATGAGGAGAGTTTCACAGCACGTAATCCTCCACGGCTCGTATGAGGTTGAGCTTCGTTCACCAGTGAAAGATCACCCAGTTCATTCAGACAGTGAAACAGATTGATGTATTTATCTGGAGAGGGATTCTCACTGATCTTTTCTTTAATATAGTCGACTGTTTTCTTATTGTTGTGAGAGCGGTTTCCTGTCTGTGTCTTCAGTTCTTGTAAGAGACTCTGATTAGACTCCACTGACAGACCCAGAAGGAAACGAAGGAAAAGGTCCAGATGGCCATTTTTACTGTCTAAAGCCTCCTCCACAGCTCTCTGATGGAGATCAGACAGTGAAGCTGTGTCTCCATTTGTTGGTTTGGTGATCTGGTCAAACACATTGATGTTCTTGTTTATAAAGGAGAGATGCACATATAGAGCCGCTAGATGTTCCTGAAGGCTCAGATGAACAAAGCAGAAGACTTTCCCCCGATACAAGCCCAACTCCTCTCTGAAGATCTGAGTGCACAATCCTGAGTACACTGATGCTTCTGTCACATCAATGCCACACTCTCTCAGGTCTTCCTCATAGAAGATCAGGTTTCCTTTCACAAGCTGCCGATACGCCAGTTTCCCCAGTTTGACAATCATGTCTTCATCTTTCACTTTATTCTCATAGTCCTTCTCATGTTTGATGTTGGTCTGAAGGATCAGGAAGTGTGTGTACATTTGAGTGAGAGTCTTGGGGAGTTTTTCTTTCCGTGATTTCCTCATCATCTTCTCCAGAACAGTGGCTGAGATCCAGCAGAAAACTGGGATGTGACACATAATAAAGAGGCTCCTTGATGACTTCAGGTGTGAGATGATCCTGTCGGCCAGACTCTGGTCACTGATTCTCTTCCTGAAGTATTCCTCCTTCTGTGGGTCACTGAAGCCTCGTATCTCTGTCACTCGATGGACACACTCAGAGGGGACGAGATCAGCTGCTGCGGGTCTGGAGGTGATCCAGATGAGAGCTGAGGGAAGCAGATTCCCCGCAATGAGGTTCGTCAGCAGCTCGTCCACTGAGGCTGATTCAGTCACATCACACAACCTCACATCACTCTGAAAATCCAGAGACAGACGACACTCATCCAGACCATCAAAGATGAACAACACTTTATACTGATCACTGGATATTTCCATTTCTTTGGTTTCAGGGAAAAAGACATGAAGAAGATCTGAAAGACTGAGTGTTTTGTCCTTGATCAAGTTGAGCTCTCTGAAAGGAAGTGGAAATATGAGCTGGACGTCCTGATTCTGTTTCCCTTCAGCCCAGTCCAGGATGAACTTCTGCACAGAGACTGTTTTTCCAATGCCAGCGACTCCCTTTGTCAGCACAGTTCTGATGGGTTTGTCTTGTCCAGGTAAAGGTCTAAAGATGTCACTGCATTTGATCGCTGTGTCCTCTGTTTCTGCTCTCCTGGACTGTGTCTCAATCTGTCTCACCTCATGCTCATTATTGATCTCTCCACTTTCACTCTCTGTGATGTAGAGCTCTGTGTAGATCTCATTCAGGAGTGTTGGGTTTCCCTGCTTTGATATTCCCTCACACAAACACTCAAACTTCTTCCTCAGATTTGATCTCAATGTGTCGAGGACTTCAGCAGGTTTAGAGTCATGGCTGTAATATTAAAATACCACATTATTACACAAGTAAGAGAAGTAAAGAGCCATAGATCACAAAATGATGGACACAGAACATCATACGGTTTCTGAAATGTTTCAATCATTAATCATGTGTTTGAGTGATGTGTGATGTCATTGCAGCTCCTAAAATTAAACCACAACAAAAGTCCCACATTTTACCTGAAACCAGGACACATGCTTTCATTAAAGTCTTGAGGTTGAATCTCAGGCGTGAACACAGTTTTGTTTTTAACTGTTCTGGATTGAAGATTTGACCTTAAATCAGAATGAAGAGGGTAAAGAATCAGACACACTGATATTGATGTAATCGTGTCATTAACTGAGTAACAGACCAACAGCTTTTACAGTGTGTGAATGTATTATCTATGCATCATCTTTTTATTCTTTTTTTAACCGTTTTATTTACCTTTGTTCTTATCTTTGGTTATTGTTATTTCATATATTTATCATCATTATATTCTTGTTAATTCTCTTTGCAACTGTATTTCTATGCAAGCAGTGGTAGCAGACAGTGAAGCAGACTCAAGAAAGGGGAGGCCCTACGGGGCAAAGGTCACGACCCCTATAGGAGCCCATCTTGGACCGACTTGTAAGATCCAGGAGACATTAAGAACCTGCTGTCTTTCATCTCAGACAGGGGTACCCGAATTTAGATCCAGGCAGATAGGGATCTATTTCTTATTTTTTTTATATACACACACACATATATATATATATATATATATATATATATTTATATATATTTTTTTATTTATTATTATTTCTCTTTACAACTATTTTAATTTTCCTTGCTTTTATTTTAATTCTTACACATGGTATTCTTATTTCTTTTGCATATGTTATCACTATTCTTTTTTTTTGTAAAGCACTTTGAATTGCCATTGTGTATAAAATGTGCTATACAAATAAAACTGCCTTGGCTTGCCTGCCTATACAATACATATAACTTTACACAAGAGCCCAATGATCATCATTAATAGATTGAAACTTACAGGATCTGAACTCATTACACTGCTGTATATTAATAACAACTTCATAAAGATCTAATACTATAAGCATAACTTTGGCAAGGGAGACGTGATTCAGCGAGGTCGGCAACGGGAGAGAAGAGACAGGTGACGAGCGGTACGTGGGTCAAGTGCAGGATTACATTCACTTGTGTCTCGTTGCAGTAATTGGCGTGGAGAGACTGGATAAAGCCTGATGGAAACAGGAAGCTGGAGAGAGAGAAGCTGTGGACTCGTGTGGATGTGGGACAGGAAGCTCTGGAGAGCATACCTGTTATCGTTATACAGAGACTGAGACTGAACTTGAGTTTGAAAGATCGTACAGTGCACCTCATTTGTGAATTGAGAGAGAATTATTACCAGTCTCCTTCCTTCACCATACTTTGAACATTGTTATAATAACTATTATAGAGATGATATACCTGAGATCAGGCCGTGTGTCTCCACTCTTAAACATTATTGGCAGATCCATAGACCGGTCACTCTTCATAGACACACAGCTGGACTCTGGTCTTGATCTCTTCTGCTGGACTGAACTGGTTCTAAAACTAAGTAAAATTAAAAGCATACAGACTTATACATGTTATGCACTTTTACTGGAAACTTCTGTTTTAGGAAAGATCAGCGCGATCACATGACAATTCAATGGCACAGAGGAAGGACGAAGGCTCACAGACTTAAGAGAGCAATGTTTGGCTGAGCTTTACAGATAAACCACATTACTGTACTCTAGTAACGGTGCTCTTGCTGTGAAACATCCCTGTTCTGACAGACACGGTGAAGCTTTCAACAAGTCTGTACCAGTGGTTAGAAAAATCAGCTCACTTTTACATGTATTCAAGTGGGAGTGGCTGCCTTACCCACCACAGCTGAAATCTACCCGCATTTGGCGGGTTGGCGGGTGTTAATGTCAAGCCCTGTGTGTGACTATACCAAAGCATTTGATTTGTAGGCATGTATTCCTCCAGTTGAGCCGGTGCGCTTTACCTGACGGTTCAGGGTTACGCCCGGCAGCAGCGCACGGACTGAGACTGAAAATAATTCACACTGACAAAATAATAAAAAGAACATTCTTCTTCTTTTAAATAATAATAAAATAATAATGACATTCTTCTTCTAAATAACAATAAACGTCATTAATAATAAAAATCATAATAATAATAATAATAAGAAGAAGAATCTTACAAATTGTCATGCAATTTTTAATGTGAATGAATTGTACACCACATCACCATCATCATATCGTACACCCCAATACATGTGCCATGATACGAAATTAAATGCTACGCCTCTTTGCCGTCTTCTGTGTGTCCATGGCGTAAAATGAGGGCGTGGGGGAGGCGGAGACTTGAATATATAGGGGCGTGTTATTCTAATGACGATCGTTTTCAGCAGCCGCATTTATCAAGGGCAAGTATTGTGTACACCTGGATTGCAGAGGTGCGCACAGCTTCATAAATCAGGCGGTGAGAGAAGTGTAAGCATAATCTTACGCCAACATATACACCCGTTTCTACGCAAGATTGATAAATGAGGGCCAATGTGTGCAGACTCATCAGAGGGTGAGAATAACACAACAGAAGCGTTTTGGAGGCATGATCTGACCGTGTGAAGTCTCTATATAGTTTCAGTTACTATTGGCTCATAAAGCGACACACGCAAACAGGAGTCCTTAGCAAAGCATATTACTTACAAATATACATTTGATATATTTACAGTAGATAACTTATAAAATATCTTCATGGAACATGATCTTAACTTAATATCCTAATGACTTTTGGCATAAAGGAAAGATTGATAATTTTAACTCATGATGTATTATTTGCTATCGCTACAAATATAACCGTGTGACTTATGACTGGGTTTCTGCTCCTGGGTCACATATTAGGATATTAATTATTATGAATTCAAAACGAACAAATTGAAAACAACTAAAGAATTATAGAATGATTCAACTTAAGTAAACATCGACTGTGATCACATGACTCTTTTCAATGGCATAAGGGATGAAGGCTCACAGACTTAAGAGAGCAATGTTTGGCTGAGCTTTACAGATAAACCACATTACTGTACTCTAGTAACGGTGCTCTTGCTGTGAAACATCCCTGTTCTGACAGACACGGTGAAGCTTTCAACAAGTCTGTACCAGTGGTTAGAAAAATCAGCTCACTTTTACATGTATTCTATTAAAGGTAGAAAAATCTCAGCTTACATTTACTTGATATCGTTTCTAATATTAGACGGACTGACTGACTGACTGATACATTTTGCTTCTAAGTCAAATAATCATACTATAACCATAACTCTTTTAGAGATGATATACCTGAGATCAGGCCGTTTGTCTCCACTCTTAAACATTATTGGGTGACCCATAGACCGGTCACTCTTCATAGACACACAGCTGGACTCTGGTCTTGATCTCTTCTGCTGGACTGAACTGGTTCTATAACTAAGTAAAATTAAAAGCATACAGACTTATACATGTTATGCACTTTTACTGGAAACTTCTGTTTTAGGAAAGATCAGCACGATCACATGACAATTCAATGGCACCAAGGAAGGACGAAGGCTCACAGACTTAAGAGAGCAATGTTTGGCTGAGCTTTCCAGATAAACCACATTACTGTAAGTAAGTAAGTAAGTAAGCTTTATTTCTATAGCACTTTTCACAGACAAAAGGTCACAAAGTGCTTTACAAAATTAAAATATACACATAAAAGATATACACATACACATAACATTCAAATATACATAAATACACACAAACATACAAAACCATAATTGTTAATTAAATGCTTGTCTAAAAAGATGCGTCTTAAGGTGTTTTTTAAAAGCTTCCACAGAGTCCAAAGCTCTCAAGGCTAATGTAAGAGCGTTCCAGAGCCTTGGAGCCACTACACAGAAGGCTCGGTCACCTCTCATTTTAAAACGTGTTCTAGGAACAGTTAAAAGGTCTTGGCCTGAAGACCTCAAAGAGCGACCAGAATTGTATATATGCAGTATATCCTGGATATAAGAGGGAGCTTGATCATGCAAGGCTCTGTAAGTAATGGTTAAAATTTTAAACTGTACTCTAAAACTCATTGGAAGCCAATGTAGAGCCTTAAGTAAAGGTGTAATATGTGTTCGCCTGTTGGTCTTATTCAAAAGTCTTGCAGCTGCATTCTGTGCCACTTGCAATTTGTCCATGGAGGATTTGTTTAAACAAGTGTACAATACATTACAAAAATCGAGACGAGAGGAAATAAAAGTGTGAATAAGCATCTCCATCTCACTACTGTACTCTAGTAACGGTGCTCTTGCTGTGAAACATCCCTGTTCTGACAGACACGGTGAAGCTTTCAACAAATCTGTACCAGTGGTTAGAAAAATCAGCTCACTTTTACATGTACTCTATTATATAAAGGTAGAAAAATCTCAGCTTACATTTACTTGATATCATTGCTAATATTAGACGGACGGACTGACTGATACATTTGGCTTCTAAGAAAAATAATTCATACTATAAGCATAACTTTATAGAGATGATATACCTAAGATCAGGCCGTTTGTCTCCACTCTTAAACATTATTGGGTGATCCATAGAGCAGTCACTCTTCATAGACACACAGCTGGACTCTGGGTTTGAGCTCTTCTGCTGGACTGAACTGGAACAGAGAACAGATTCAGTTTAATCCTTTAGATTACTGGGATCATTCTTTACGAGAGGAACCATATTACAGTTTTTATGAATTTCTAAAACACAGGCAAAAACTGATATTTTTGAGATAAACAGTGTGTGTTGAAAGTACCTGCATCCTGGAGAGAAATCTCCACCTGTGGATCCTTGTGGATCAGCCATGATGAAGCTGCAGGAGAATCTGATGAGTTTGATCTCCTCCACTGACTCTGAATGAACAAACATCACACACTAAATTAAATTAAACATCCTTCATCATTTATCTGAACACATCTGGAGTGTAAGGATCGCGGACAAACGCCAACAGGACAATTGGCCGTTGAATTTAGAATTTAATGAAAAATAACTGCCATGTTCAACAGACAAACACTGACTGAACACAAAAGAAACCCTTCATTAAAGATTTCATATCAAACAAACAATCACTCAAAATGTCCTCCAGAGATTCATATTAATATGAGGAAGTCACACACATGAACACTCACCTCGATCAAACTTTTACATGATACAGCTTCTCCAATCCTCCAGCTTTAACATCAGAAAGATACACGGACATTCCTGATTAAACTCTGATAAACGTTTCTATTAAACTCTTTAAAGCTCTGTTTCCCCCGTATCGTATTCGTGTTTTACCTGCTTAAAATGGCGGAAGTCGACAGGTGAGCTCCAGCTTACTTTCACTTTGCATTTGTGACGAGAGTAAACAGACACGCGCGTTCACGAGAGCACCACGGCGCATGCGCGAGAGCAGAGGTTGTCGCGTGAACGCGGAGATTAATGAATAAAGTGGTAAATTAGTTTTGCGTGAGCACTCGCGTTGCTTTGTTTGTTTTAATCTTTTCTTTCGTTCATATAGTTTTGTGCTTGTTTTATTTATTCCTCAATTTGTTCATTCTCTCGGTCTTTTGTACTTTCTCTCTTTTTATTTGACTATTCTCGAATTCATTCTGCTCTTTTTCTGTTAGTTTTTTATCTGTGTCATTTATGTTTTATTGCCTATAATTTTATCCTTTATGCATGAATTATGATAACCTCCGTCTGATGTGTTTTATTGCTCTTAGGGCATGAAAAACAAGATTTGAAAAGTCATTATTTTACAAATGTTTCAGAGATTTTTAGATGTCCACTAGAGTTTATGATTTAAACTGAAGAGATGATGGTGTATATTTAAATAAAATAAAAAAACAAGCAATACAATTTGACAAAATACATCCAGAAATATAGATTGATAGAGTTAGTTGTTCTTGACAGAAGCTGAAGTTTGCGTGTCTGTGATCTCAGAACATGAGGACGTCTCTTCATCCGGTCAGCTGTGGAAACCCAACTCAGATGCTCCTCCAGTGGGCCAGAGTTTGTCCATTTACCCTCATCAGCTGATCAATCTGATTATGCTCAACATGGACACATTTCTCCCACAGCTCTCCTCTGAGAAGATCTGGCCATCAGCTGTTTTCAGTCTCGTCTGAAATGAGCAGTGTTGGGGAAACGCTTTACAAGCAACATGCATTACATAATCAGATTACTGTTTGATGTTCATGCAAATCACATTCTAATAACACAAATACATTTATTTACAGTCAAAGTTACTGCAGATGAAGCCTCTTCAGAAACAACAGTCACAGTCAGATTATGATCTGTAGCTGAAATATAGCTCTAGTGGACAGATGATTCATCAGAACTTTCTCCCGATCTAAAATCAACACATGGGAAATGTAACTGTGATATGACTCATTAGATATCGCTGATGCTACAACATGTTTTTACCTGCAAGAGTCTCCTAGGATAGAAGGAATGGACGGATATTCTGGAGAAACTTGGCATTTCTGACTGGCCATTGGAGGGAAACATGGATATGATATGGATATGGATATAAGAACCATGGATATAAGAGTCTTTCCTCTCGGTGTGAATGTGTTGATGATGCTCGAGGGTCCACTGTAGAGGCTGATGTGCAACTATGCCATCAAAACCCATGCAATGCAAGAACATGCTTTATGAACAGCCGTCCACTGGAGTGAGCTCAACGCATCAAAGGCTCATTGTGTTTTCCTCTCTCTTCTCTTCAGTTAGGGCTTTTGTTTTTCTTCATTATTTCTGCTTTGCTCTCTTTGGCTCATTCATTTGTTCAGTTTTGAGCAAGATGGCGGTGTAGTGCGAAGTGTCCGATTCGTCCGCGTCTCAGCCGGAGCCGCACCGCACTCTAATGGAGAGCTTCTGGGATTGAGCAGAGCAAGGTATGGATCAGACTTGCTGTCTGCAGCTTTCTTCAGGAGTCGCTTGAGAATATGAACGGCCTTCTCAGCCTTGCCGTCTGACGGAGCGTATTCTGGACTCCAGCTCACATGCTTGAAGTCATATTGCACTGAAAGATCTGGCCACTCTTTTCTGCTGAAACACGGGCCATTGTCACCGATGAGCGTTTGTGCTATTCCATGTCTTGTGTTATCACACACTTTGTGGACATGTTAGGAAGTAAGGCTAATTCAGGGCAGTTTGAGTAATAGTCAATCAGCACTAAATAATGATGGCCTTTCAGATGAAGAGATCCATTCCCACTTTCTCCCAGGCTGATGTTGGTCAGTCCAGAATTATCATTGGCTCTTTGATCCGCCTGCGTCTGAATCTCTGACATGTGCCACACCGTCTCAGCAGATGTTCAATGTCTCTGTTAACTCCAGGCCAGAAGACTGTGTCTCTCGCTCTCCTCTTACATTTCTCCACACCGAGATGAGCTTCATGGATTCTGTGTCGTGTGTCTCGTCTCCGGCTTTGTGGAATGACGAGTCTGTTTTGTTTCAGGAGAATTTAATCCACAGCTCTTAGATCCCGATATTTTGGAGAGGATCCCGTCGGCCTTCCATTATTCATGTTATCGATGTCAACTTGCGATCCGGTGTGTTTTTTGCTTTGCTCTGCTCTTTGCTTTGGCTTTGTATCTGACACAGGAAACGCAGTAACACCATGTTCACATGTATCTCCACATCTCCTTCTGTTGTCCTCGCTCTACTTCTGCTGCTGCTCGTGAGAGGGCGTCTGCAGCACTAAGGCCCAATCCCAATCCTGTTTTATACCCCTTCACCTAAAATAGACAGCTGGAGCCGCTTTTCCATCGGGAAAAACTGTTCTCTCTGTTTATTAACCGTTCCATTCAGTGCCGATCCGATCCGGCCGTACGGATATGGTTTCGTTTTCTACTGCGGCGCTGCGATAACGAATCGTGATACAAACGAGTCAGTAGTTGCCTTGGTAACGCGAGAGTTTACAGACGATAAATGATGTAAATAGCGACAGCGTTATGAAGGATGACCAGATATTAAAGTTTTAAAAGCTTAAATTTGGAAGATTTTCGGTTTAAAGTTTGACGTGTTTGAAGTCAATATAGTCTATCAGAAAACAACTATTTGGTTGCTACGGTACTCAGGCTGGTTGCTAAGGTCTTGCTACGTTTTTGCTAGGGTACTCATGGAGTTGCTATGCAGTTTGCTAGAGTACATAGGGTGGTTGCTAAGGTATTGCTATGTGGTTACTAAGGTATTCTGGGTGGTTGCTAGGGTACTCGAGGTGGTTGCTAAGGTGTTGCTAGGGTGGTTTCTAGGATACTTGGGGTGGTTACTATGGTCTTGCTACGTGGTTTAAACTTCTATTTTTCTGGCCCTTACCCTTACCACTCATAACCACTCAGAATCAACACACCTTCACATGAACGCTCAAAACAAAGGGATCGGGGAAAGGGAGGGGCTAAGGGGGAGAAATGGGATTGGGCTAAAGTATTTGCCAGAGTAGACACCCAATCCAAATCATACCTTTGCAGTTTCATCATCAATCTTTGAATCCTTGGTGTCAAAGCATTTAGATTCTTCTTCACTATTGCGATCAATGTACGATGATCCATTTCTGCTATGAAAGTAGGAAGACCAAACACACAGGTGTGAAACTTTTCCAGCCCAAAATCTAATCCCAAAAACTCTTTTCTGATGTATCAGAATCAGTCATGGATCTTTCTTACATATGTTCCTGGCTTCCAGATTTCATCCTCAGCTCACAATAAAACCACCCAGAGACCATTTTCTGATGCATCAGAGACACTTTAGTTTTCTTTGTTGGATCAGTATTGCAGTAACGGGTGTGGATGTCGACGCTATTTTCAAAGTACTTGATTGAATAAAATAAATAACACTGGCCTAGTGTTGTGATATTTTACTTCAAAAATCTTACATATCAATCAATCAATAAATCAACCAATCAATCAATCAATCAACTTTATTTATATCGCGCTTTTACAATGACGATTGCTTCATAGCAGCTTCACAGTGTTAAACAGGAAAATATTGCACCAAAAAAAATCTGGCTGTGCAGTCGTTCTGGAGAAAACGGTGATGTTATCAGCTTATTTTATAATATAGCGAAAATGTTGGCAGATCAGTATTATAGTTTATAGAATTAAATAAGAACTAATTAAATAATTTTATTTGTATATTTAGTTTAATAACTTTTCGCCAAAGGCGACAGTGGCAAGGAACCAAAACTCCATCAGGGCATGATGGAGAAAAATAAAACCTTGGGAGAAACCAGACTCAGTCGGGGTGCCAGTTCTCCTCTGGCCTATTATCAAACAGTGTATGCTTATTATTCTGACCACCTTACAGGTCAGAAATCATATTAGATCGGAATATTGAAAAATTTGGGGTATCACGCAAGAGACGATGGCGCGTCGATTACACAAGAGTATGAATACTTTAAAGATCGGAGTTATTGCGCCCGGAGATGGGTTTATTGAGCATGACGTGCCGGTGAGGCAAATTCAGAAGAGACCCCAATTGACACGGACTCAGCAGACACTCCAGGATGAGCTGGTCATGTCCAGACGCAGATCCACCATCCGATCCGGAAACAGCCTGGATACGGCCGACTGCAGTAAACCTCGGGATAAACAAAGAGACTAACATTAGTGTGGATGCCACTCACACCTGAGTACATCAGGTGTTATGGGAAGTGTTCCCGGTTACGGGTGACCTAGTTAATGCAGCCTAACAAACAGTCAATTGATTTGAATAATGAAAGTAAAAAATGTTCTATGTGTATGCCATAGTAAAGAGATGTGTTTTAGTCTAGATTTAAACTGACAGAGTGTGTCTGCTTCTTGACAAATGCAAGGAAGACTATTCCAGAATTCAGGTGCTAAATAGGAAAAGGATCGACCGCCTGCAGTTGATTTAGATATTCTAGGTATTATCAACTGGCAAGAGTTTTGAGACCGGAATAGACGTGATGGAGTATAATGTGTTAAGAGCTCGCTTAAGTACTGGGGAGCCAAACCATTTAGTGCTTTGTAAGTAATAAGAAGGATTTTAAAATGTATGCGATGTTTAATAGGGAGCCAGTGCAGTGTTGACAGAACTGGGCTAATATGATCGTACTTCCTGGTTTTAGTAAGAACTCGAGCTGTTGCGTTTTGGACTAGTTGGAGTTTGTTTATTAAGCGAGCAGGGCAACCACCCAAGAAGAGCATTACAATAATCTAACCTTGACCTCATGAACGCATGTACTAACTGTTCAGCATAGTGTTTAGATATATACCATAGTTTAGATGTAGTTTTAAGGTGGTAGAATGCCGTTTTACAGATGCTAGAAATGTGGCTTTCAAATGAAAGATTGGTATCAAAGAACACACCCAGGTTCCTCACTGATGACGAGGGCTTGACAGAGCAAGTGTTAGACAGTTTTCTAGGTTACTACTTGCGGAGCTTTTCTGTCCAATAATTAAAAATTCAGTTTTATCTGAATTAAGTTGCAGGAATTTACTATTCATCCAATTTTTTATATCAGCTATGCATTCTGTTAATCTTGTGAATTGGTAAGTTTTGTCAGGGCGTGAAGAAATATAGAGCTGAGTATCATCAGCATAACAATGAAAACTAACGGCATGCTTGCTAATGATATCTCCCAGTGGTAGCATATACAGAGTGAAAAGCAACGGTCCTAACACTGAGCCTTGCGGTACTCCATATTGAACTTGTGATCGGTGTGACATCTCTTCATTTACTGCTACAAACTGAGAACGGTCAGATAAGTACGATTTGAAGAGAGAAGGAATTCCTAATCAAACAAACGCTATTAGACCATCAGCATCAGTGCTCAAAAAACACAACACATACTTTCAATATTTTTCCTATTTTAAACTTGAGTCTTCTATGGTTAAATTGTGTACTTAGACCAACGAAAAATTAAAAATTGCTATTTTTTAGACCGTTATTGCTGGGAACTATTTTCTCATTCCTGCGTAGGAACTTTGCAGCCATCATGAGTGCAGCAGTGCAATGATATAACTGAGCGCCTGAAAATAGGCCAACTTCCGTGAATATAACCAGCGTGACAGTCTGCTTGCACAGAGAATGCATCTCGTAACCATGGAGATGTTTGTGAGAGATGATTAAAGGATATTTACTTTGGTGCAGATCCCGAACTGTATCTATTTAAAACGGTATAACAGTTACACTGAAGACAAGCTTTTGAAATGTGAAAGAGAAAGTGTGGCTGGACAGACTGGGGCAGAAGGGACAAGGAGAGCAGATTCAAACTGGTGAGCCAAAGAAGAGTCAAAGTTCAAGGAAAAATGGTCCGACATGGTCTTCAGACCTTTTGATTTTGACTAACGTAATATGTGAATGAAATATGCTAAAATGGTGCTGCTTATTATGAAGAAAGAGAGAGTCTGCGCATTGTGCTCTTTCTCTCTATCACTCAGTTGAAATGCGCCGTGTCATCTACATCACTCATAAATCCCAATAACTGATCAAATAAGGCTTTGATGGTTCAAACATTTTTTTGGCAGCCGCCTAATAATTTTCAATTCAGGAGATATGCTCCGAAGCCTCGGCACAGAATATAACATCACTAACGTAGTATTTTGTACCATAGAAACTGTGTAGATAAACAATACCTGCAATTCCACATTCTGCTTTAATCACACTATACACTACCTCACCAGAACTCTACAACAAAACTATTAACGTTCTATATTGTATAAACGAAATAGCTGCGCAAATCCCCACGCTTAGTGATTGCGTTCACAGGCAATGTTAGCTAAAGACAACAGCAGTGCTTTTCAATCTGGTCGTTCAAGCTAACAAAAACATTTAATAAATAATGTTATACTTACAGCCCTGGGTGATGATACACTGTCTGGACATATCCTTTAGATGCCATGTGTCCATGTTTTCCACATAGTCAGCTGGTCCCAAATGCTTTGAGCAAACATACAGTTTCTTGTTTGAATCTACTGGTGTTTTGATATCTATGGTTCAGAGCAGTCAACCACTGATTCTTTCATTACTTGATTTTTGTTGCTATTCTGTGAAACATGATGGTAGTACACACCTTCGACTCACTATCACAGCTCTTTACAACACACAGAACCATGGGAACCTGAGAACCTGAGTTTTAGTTATCAAGAAATATATGCTAGAACTTTTCAGTTTCTACGCAATTTTATTGATAAATCACAGAAGTCACATATTATTGTTATTATTGTCAGTGTTGACAATATATTTCTGCGCTACTGAATTGTTTGTGTGAGGCGCGCACGATCTCCGCGGGATCGGCTATGTGTGTGTTGTAATGCAGCACGCATTAGTTTAGCGTGATAATTACCTTACGTGTACAATACACGTGCATTATCCTGATCAATTTTGAGATTGCAGATGGTATAATCAAACATGTCTCGTGAAGAGGTCTCAGAGTATGCATTTATTTGTCATTTTTAACTGTGGAAAACAGAGCCTGCGTGTGTCAGGAAATTGCTTTTCCTGTTGCGCCCTCTATAGGCCAGCGACTAGTCTACGTCAAGCTTAAATCGTCATGACTGAGCATTAAGGTCAACTAGTCGATTAGTTGACTAGTCGATGCAACCCCTACCTGCAATAACACAAACTTAGTGCCGGTTATTTTGGAAGTTACCTATCTGAGGACTACTTTCAGGCACTGTGTAATATCATCACACACCTGAACCCATTGTACGACCGCAAAGTTCCATGACTACTACGCAAGAATCAGAAAAGAGTTCCTATCTATATTGGTATAAAAATCTAATTGTTTTATTTCCCATTGGTCTTAGTACATGATGCAACTACAGAATAGTCAAGTTTTAAATATAAAAATAATATCTTAAAAAAAATAAAGTCTTTGGTAATTTTTGAGAGCAATGCTAATGGACTAATATGATTCAATGATGTATGCTAAGCTATGCTAAAAGTGTCACAAATCAGGCCTCTGGGGCTCCCTCTGATCGCCACCAGAGGGCTCCCTCACCTCAATATTTATCCCCATTTTGGACTTCATTACCCATAATCCTTTGCCCTGACTCATCAGTCGGGGCGGCAGTGGTTCAGTGGTTCATGTAGGTTGTCTACAAACCAAAAGGTTGGTGGTTCGATCCCTGGTTCCACCTGACCAAGTGTCGAGGTGTCCATGAGCAAGACACCTAACCCCAGCTGCTCCCGACGAGCTGGATGGCGCCTTGCATGGCAGACACCACCATCGGTGTGTGAATGAATGTATGGATGGGTGAATGTGAGGCAATATGTAAAGCGCTTTGGATGGCCATAGGGTCTGTTGAAAGCGCTATATAAATGAAGTCCATTTACCATCCATCAGTCATCATTGTTTACACCTGTGTGCCATTAGCCTCATCACCATAGTCTATATAAACCTTGTTCACTCTGCCATTCACTGTGAAGTCTTGTAAAGTGTAACTACTACAATTCGGAGCGTTCTATCATGTTTTCATGTCTCTTGGTTTTGGATCACCTGCCTGTTTCTGGACTACTCTCTTGCCTACATTCCCTGCCTTGTTGTGTTTGTCTGCTCGGACTGCCTGCATGTATTTTGACCTTGCCTGTACTTTAGACTTCGATTGTGGACTGTTGTCTTAATAAAATTGCATTTGGATCCCCAATCTGTTGACTCATCGTTACAAAAAGTGCTACAGCCAGATAAAGAGATCAGCTGAATGGATTCAAAAATGGTAAAACTCTTCTGTTTAACTCTAAGGAACTTGGAAAATGAGCCTATTTTCAAAAAAGTGGAGTGTTCCTTTAATTCGTTGTCCCTGGTTGAGTAAATCATGGCCACGTTGAAATAATTTGTTCTCTCATTTTATTAAAACTAGGCAACAGATTATACAATGTGGCCACAGTCTAATTAAAATGAGGAAGCGACGCTACCACCACGCTACTGCAAAATGTAGTTAGGCTAGTAGCGTCACTACTTGTAACAACGCTACTACCCAACACAGCACATACACACTGACACTTTCTCACTCATACACATAAATACACACACTTTCTCACTCATATATACACACACACACACACACACACACTTTCTCACTCATATATACACACAGACATATACATTCTGGGGGGCATGGGGTCGGCAGCACGCCGAGATGAACTCAAAAAAGGTCCGTCAGGGTTTTGTCGAGGAGAGGGCGAAACTTGACATCCTATCGCAAACCCCAGAACCGGACCCAGAAGGCGATACCAAAAGCCTGTAAAAAGAGGTGTGCTGTGGATAGGGCTCAGGTGGTTGCTAGGATGTTGCTATGTGGTTGCTAGGGTGTTCTGGTGGTGCTAGGATGTTGCTATACGGTTGCTAGGGTGGTTTCTATGTGCTTGGTAACATACTCAGTGTGGTTTCCAGGATGTTGTTATATGTTTGCTAGGGTACTCAGGTGGATGCTAGGGTGGTTGCTAGGGTACTTGGGGTGGTTAATAAGGCCTTGCTACGTGGTTTGTGAGTGAGTGAGTGTGTATGTGACTGTTATGTGTGTTATGTGAGGTTGTGTGTGTGTGCATTTGTGTGTGTGTGCGAGCGCATGTCTGTGTGTGCATGCGCGTGTGAGTTTGTGAGTGTGTGCATGTGACTGTGTGTGTTTGTTCCTGAGTGAGTGTGTTTGAGAGTGGGTGTGTGTGTATGTGACTGTGTGTCTGTTTATGTGTCTGTGTTGTGTGTGTGTAAGTTTGTGAGTGTGTGACTGTGTTCGAGAGTGAGTGTGTATGTATGTATGTGACTGTGTGTATGTGACTGTTATGTGTAAGTGAGTGTGTTTGTGAGTGTGTGAGCATATGCATGTGACTGTGTGAGTTTGTGCGTGAGTGTGTGACTGTTTTTGTTCGTGAGTGAGTGTGTGTGTGTGTGTGACTGTGTGTCTGTGTGTTGTGTGTGTGAGTTTGTGAGTGTTTGTGAGTGTGTTTTCGTAGTGAGTGAGTGTGTATGTTACTGTTTTGTGTGTGTGTGTGCGTGTGCGCGCATGTCTGTGTGTGTGTATGTGACTGTGTGAGTGTGTGTGTGTGTGTGTGTGTGTGTTTGTGTGAGTTTGTGTGTGGCTGTATGTGTTCGTGAGTGTGTGTGTTTTTGACTTTATGTGTGACTGTGTGTGAATGTATGTGAATGTGTGTATGTGACTGTGTGTGTGTGTGTGTGTGTGTGTGTGTGTGTGTGTGTGTGTGTGTGTGTGTGTGTGTGTGTGTGTGTGTGTGACAATGTGTGTGACAATGTGTGTGAGTTGTGAGTGTTTGTGAGTGTGTGACTGTGTTCGTGAGGGTCTTTGTGAGTTTGTGAGTGTATATGTATGTGACTGTGTGTGTGTGAGAGTGTTTGTGAGTGTGTGAGTGTCTGTGTGTGTTTGTGAGTGAGTGTGTTTGTTTGTTTGTGAGTGAGTGTGAGTGTTTGTGAGTGTCTGTGTGAGTGTCTGTGTGTGTGTGTGTGTGTGTGTGTGTGTGTGTGTGTGTGTGTGTGTGTGTGTGTGTGTGTGTGTGTGTGTGTGTGTGTGTGTGTGTGTTTCGGACTGCCTGCATGGATTATGACCTTGCCTCTACTCTAGACTTCGATTGTGGAATGCTGTCTTAATAAAATTGCATTTGGATCCCCAATCTGTTGACTCATCGTTACAAAAAGTGCTACAGCCAGATAAAGAGATCGGCTGAATGGATTCATAGATGGTAAAACTCTTCTGTTTAACTCTAAGGGACTTGGAAAATGAGCCCCTTTTTTCAAAAGTGGAGTGTTCCTTTAATTCGTTGTCCCTGGTTGAGTAAATCATGGCCACATTGAAATAATTTGTTCCCTCATTTTATTAAAACTAGGCAACAGATTATACAATGTGGCCACAGTCTAATTAAAATGATGAAGCGACACTACCACCACGCTACTGCAAAATGTAGTTAGGCTAGTAGCGTCACTACTTGTAACAACGCTACTACCCAACACAGCACATACACACTGACACTTTCTCACTCATACACACACATACACTCACACTTTCTCACTCATAAATACACACACTTTCTCACTCTCTCACACACACACACACACACACACACACACACACACACACACACACACACACACACACACACACACACACACACACACATACACACACACACACACACACACACACACACACTTTCTCACTCATATATACACACAGACACATACATTCCGGGGGGCATGGGGTTGGCAGCACGCCGAGATAAACTCAAAAAGGTCCGTCAGGGTTTTGTCCGTCAGTTTGTGAATGTGTGTGTGAGTGTGTGACTGTGTGTGTGTGTGTGTGTGTGTTTGTTAGTGAGTGAGTGTGTGAGAGTTTGTGAATGTGTTTATGAGTGTGTGACTGTGTGTGTTCGTGAGTGTGTGTGTTTGTATGTGACTGTTATGTGTGTTATGTGAGTTTGTGAGTGTGTGTGCATTTGTGTGTGTGTGTGTGTGTGTGCGCGCACGCATATCTGTGTGCATGCGCGTGTGAGTTTGTGAGTGTGTGCATGTGACTGTGTGTGTGTTTGTGAGTGAGTGAATGTGTTTGAGAGTGGGTGTGTGTATGTGACTGTGTGTGTCTGTGTATGTGTCTGTGTGTTGTGTGTGTAAGTTTGTGAGTGTGTGACTGTGTGTATGTGACTGTTATGTGTGTGTGAGTGTGTTTGTGAGTGTGTGAGCATGTGCATGTGACTGTGTGAGTTTGTGAGTGTTTGTGAGTGTGTGTAAGTGTGTGACTGTGTTAGTTTGTGAGTGTGTGTGTGTGACTGTGTGTGTCTGTGTTGTGTGTGAGTTTGTGAGTGTTTGTGAGTGTGTGTTCGTAGTGAGTGTGTGAGTGAGTGTGTATGTGACTGTTTTGTGTGTGTGTGTGTGTGTGTGTGTGCGCGCGCGCATGTCTCTGTGTATGTGTGTGTATGTGACTGTGTGAGAGTGTGTGTGTTTGAGTTTGTGAGTGTGTGTTTGTGTGAGTGTGTGGCTGTGGCTGTATGTGTTCGTGAGTGTGTGTGTTTTTGACTTTGTGTGTGACTGTGTGTGAGTTGTGAGTGTTTGTGAGTGTGTGACTGTGTGTGTGTGTTTGTGAGTGAGTGTGAGTGTGTGTGTTTATGTATATATGTGACTGTGCGTGTGTGTGTGTATGTGACTGTTATGTGTGTGTAAATGTGTGTGTGTGTTTGTGTGACTGTGTGTGTGTGTGACTGTATGTGTGTTCGTGAGTGTGTTTGTGACTGTGTGTGTGACTTTGTGTGTGTGTGTGTGTGTGTGTACGTGACTGAGTGTGCATGTCTGTGTGTGTGTGCTTGTTTTTGTGAAATATGAGGACACAGGTATTACAGGAGAGGGTGAAATATGAGGACATTACCCATGTCCCCACTTTTCAAAAGGCTTATAAATCACACAGGATGAGTTTTTTGAGAAAGTAAAAACAATATTTCCTGTGATGGGTAGGTTTGGGGGCTGTGTGTGTGTGTGTGTGTGCTCTCTTTGGCCCATTAAAGACCACTCTCGCTGCTGCATTCAGGATCAGCTGCAAAGGTTTGATAGTTTCTGAGAACTTTCTCTGAGAACTTTCTGTCGAATGTGTTTCCTATGAAGTCAGTAGCGCCTGATATAAAGTTTGAGTTGAATTACATTGGTTGCCCTGTTTTGATTTGAAACACTATTTAAAGCTTCTTTCTTGTGTAAATTCTGTATATGCTAGCATCATTTATGTATACTGTATTCACCTGTTGTGTAGGCTATGCTTCAAGAATCATAAAATTACATTGGCAAGTTAACAACATTAAATTGGTAAAAGAAATGACCACCCCACATGGAAAGAATCTATATAAACATATATGTTTCAACATAGGATTTCATATAGGTTTTTTTATATGTGACATATATAAAATTGCCGTTTTCCTATATTATAGGCTATGTACATGCACATATATGTAGGCTACATATACCTATATGCTCTTATATGTGTGCATATGTGCACCTATATGTTCACTTTACTGTAAAAAAATCATTACAGTATATTGATGTTAATTATAATTTATTAAACTGGAAAAACGGATGGTTTAAAACTTGTTTTGATCAGTACTGAGGGGATTATCTTCAAGGTAAATTAAACATATGATTGGTCATCATTTTCAACAGAAATGCCCGTGATTGGCTACAACACTCAACACTGTAAAATCATGATGTAGCTACTCGCGTGACCCAAATAAAATAACCATATCACTCAAGAAAAATATTAACGTTGTGAATAAACTGCCACTGTAAAGCCTAGTCGAAGTCGATGCACATATTGTGTTAATATTAGCCAGAAATTGCTGCAAATATAGTGAATCTACTGTCTATCCTGCTTAATCCCATTCAACTGGATTGACAGCGCGGAGTTGTTTGGAACTATTGAGCGCTCTATGAACCACGTGACACCGTGGCGGCGAGATCAAAGAGTGTCGCAGCTCTCTTTTTATATGGCTCTGGTTGAGACCATAGACTGTAAAAAAAATATGGACGTAGCGTCCGTGACGTCACCCATAGGATTCCGATAAGCCGTTCTGAAGCTTAAAGGTGTGTTGGACATCAGCTGCGGCTGGATGCATGCGATCGGCGAGAGTAGCCGAGTGCAGGCGGGGAGGAGGAGCTGCAAACGGAGACGTGAAGTCGGACACTTTCTACCTCCCGCAGTGACGCTTGTGCTGTTTTTGCAAACTTTATCACAGCTGAAGTTAAATAAATGCAATATTTCTCAAATACACAGATGTTTCAAATGATATTTTCATCCAATATTTTATGTACTGCTTAATAAAGCGTCTATTTGGACAAGATTAATGTTCAACATATAAACCTACACTATCTATGAAGTGTTGTCAACGGTTTTTATCAGTTTTAGTTTGATAAACATGATAATATAACATCGTGGCTACATGAAAAGAGGTTTTACTGTTATAAATAAATGATTTTTGAGCATTAGCATAACATAAGGTTTTAGATTAAACACGAAACGCACGTGTTTGCTGTCATGCGGTGAATCGGCTAATCGCGGATCAGCTGTGTTGTCATCAGAGCTCGAGCAGCCTCCTGCAGTCCCCCTTGAGAATCTGCACCGGCTGCATCAGCCGGCTGCTCTCGAATCGTTCTCGCGGTACTTTGTTGACATATGTCACAGACATGTGCTGTCGGCGCTGTCTCAAGTCGGACAAAATTTCTAACCGACATGCACTGCTTTAAGTCAGCCGCCGATCTGTCTGCGCATCGCTGGGTGAAGTCGAACAAGCCTTAAAGTAGGGTCGAGCTGGGCGTTGCCATCTTGTGAGCGAGTCATCACGTGTCACTCCCGGATAGCAGAAAATGGGCAAAAAGGCGGGATGTGCGCAGAGCTGAGGTGACGCAATGACTATAGACGGCAGATAAATGGCTATCCACCTGTAACCACACCCTTACTTATGCAGAACTTTAAGGCTTTAGGCTTGTTTGAGATGAGCAAAATCTGCGCAGAACCGATCACCGGTGATCAGCGCGAGATGCATGCCGGTTAGAAATGTGTCCAAGGGCGGTCCGCCTTGCACTGACGTCATGCTGACGCATGTCAAAAATCTCTCGCGATGGCGAGGCGGACGTGTCGGATTCTGCAGTCGAGCGCAGTTGCTCTCCACTGACTGCGCTAAACAAAAGCATGATGGGAAACGACTTGCTGACGACACAGCTTAATGCTTATTGGTTTAAACAACCGTGATGTATAGTTATTTTTTTTTAATATTTGATTTTAAAACTCTGATATCATGTTTTTATGTGAATAAATTATGTCTGAATATTCCCAAACTCTCGGACAGTGCGATCTCTCAGTGGGTTATGTGATTGTTGTCATATTAATAAAAATATATAAAAACGTGTGTAATTAAAGAAAAAATGCTTGATAAACAGGCCTTTCGAAAGGAAATAAATAACAAAAACTTTGGGTGTCATGTTCATAATATTTATTTTCATATAAAACTGTCTGATCCACTACGAGAAGAGAGAACTGTAATCTCACATACACACACACACACACACACACACACACACACACACACACACACACACACACACACACACACACACACACACACACACACACACACCTGATCTCGCAGGTGTCTGATCCACTACGAGAAGAGAGAACTGTAATCTCTCTCACACACACACACACACACACACACACACCTGATCTCGCAGGTGTCTGATCCACTACGAGAAGAGAGAACTGTAATCTCACACACACACACACACACACACACACACACACACACACACACACACACACACACACACACACACACACACACACACACCTGATCTCGCAGGTGTCTGATCCACTACGAGAAGAGAGAACTGTAATCTCACACACACACACCTGATCTCGCAGGTGTCTAATCCACTACGAGAAGAGAGAACTGTAATCTCTCACACACACACCTGATCTCGCAGGTGTCTGATCCACTACGAGAAGAGAGAACTGTAATCTCTCACACACACACCCACACACCTGATCTCGCAGGTGTCTGATCCACTACGAGAAGAGAGAACTGTAATCTCTCTCACACACACACACACACCTGATCTCGCAGGTGTCTGATCCACTACGAGAAGAGAGAACTGTAATCTCACACATATGAGGGGTGGTTTATACAAAATAAGTAGATTGCTAAGCAAACTGAGAGGCGAACTAACGTGTATACGCTCGCCAGCCGTCTGGCCAAAATCCCATATTATTCAGGCGTCAGACGTAGGATTCGAGACGTTAGACGTCACGGTCACGTGTCGGAGTTGCGCTCAAAGTGCGCGGCGGCGTGGCGGCGACGTATGTGAGAAATTATATTTTTTTACTTTGCGTCTGAATAACGTACGCGTGGATAAACGCCTGGACAACGTACGCGTGGATAAACGCCTGGATATATTCATCAAAATTTGGAAACTGTATCCTACTATTTTGATAGTTTTTGTGAGAAGTCTCTTCTGCTTACTAAGGCGTTGCATTTATTTGATCCAAAATACAGCAAAAACAATATTTTGGAATATTTTTACATTATAAAATAACTTTTTTTTTTCTATTTGAATACATTTTAAACCATTTCTGTGATCAAAGCTGAATGTATCACCGTTACTCCAGTCGCAGTGTCACATGATCCTTCACTCATCATTCTCATGTGAGGATTTGAGCTCAAGCATTTATTATTATTATCAATGATGAAAACAGTTGTGTATAATTTATTGTCAGGATTATTATAATGAATAGAAAGTAAAAAAATAACAGAATTGTTTGGGGAAGCTTATTCAGCAAGGATGCATTAAATGGATGAAGTTAAAGTATACACATTTATAATGCTGCAAAAGCTTATATTTTTATTTATCTTAAGTATAAAGCTTTTGCATTATAAATGTAGGCCTAGGCTATCTTTAACCCTCTGCCCGACGAAAGCACCGGCTTTTTTGATCAGATGATAATGTTGTCATCACATCACATGCATTTGTTAGATATCTGAGAAGTTACTACCATATATAATATTTCTATAATAATGTTGTCATTATTTGCACATTTGTTTTCAGATATTCAAAATGTGTGTACAGGATGTTACAGTCTATGGCAGGGGTTTTGAAACTGGGGTCCCCAGAAAAATTTCAGATAGCCTTATTTAAAAGACAAAGCAAAAATGAATAAAGTCTACCGAACAGTCTAACTGTTTTATTTCTAAACGTTTCTTTCATTGTTTGCCATATACTTTTCAGAATTGTATATGTTTGCTTTGTATTTTTCTAGTGAGTTTTTCTCACTATAGTCCCCTTTATCTCGCTCACTGAGTTTGTAGAGCAGTATTCTTAATGCGATACATAGCTGCTTATTGTGAAAGTTGCCTATACTAGTCATTTTTTATTGAACATGTTCTTCAGGTTTATACGTCCAACGTAAAGTATAGGCGATTTAATTTTGGAAACAATGTTCTATTTAAAATGTCACACTTACTATTTTTCTAACAGTTTTAATGTTTTTTCATACATAAAAAATATATAGATGGATTTAAGGGGGTCCCTCATAAAGGTTCATCATATTTGGCATTATAAAGTTTGAAAACCCCTGGTATATGCAAAACATTGTATATATCAAGATGGATCTTGGATATCATGATGAAGTTTCACAAGACCGTTATAACTAACAGCACATAAATGAAATCAATAAACACCATCCATATTCTCAAAAACTTGACATCATCAAGAAACATCTGATCATATTTTATTTTGCCATAACAAATGTACTTGATTACAATACAGTTACAGCAACCAGAGAAGAATTAAAAGACAAGTATAGGGTCAAGAGATTTAAATAAAGGAGCCACTAATCAGGATTCTGGATACTTCAAATCAACATTCAATAAATCATCAGCATCTAAACCTCTGATAATCTTATTAAGAGCTTGTGTGTGTGTGTGTAGATTCATGATGTCCAAAACATCCAAGTTATAAAATGTTCAAAAAAACAAACTTTTTATTAAACTCTTTATTAAACGTCACTGGACTAAACACAAATTAACAGTACGTATGTTCACCCAATTACAGGAAATAACTCGGATGGCAAATACAGTCACATGTAACACATCTGACACACATGGTGTAATTATAACACAGTGTGTAAAAGGTTTCAACACACTTCTGTGTAGGAGGAATAACACATTAGTTGAGTTAGGTAACACAAATATGTGTTAAAGAAACACAACATGTGTCGTCCGAGCACATACACTACATGTGGTAAAAATATACACAACTTGCGTCAATTTTAAACTCATTTCGTTGTGTTGTTTTCAACACGTCATGTTATAAAGTGCTCGACAAACACCATCATTGTGCAGTGTATGCTGTGTTTATGTTTTCAAACAAACAGGCCTATGCAAATTAAAAGTTATTAATATAAACTTTTTTATCAGTTGCTACATTTTAATTTAAAGTGCAAACTCTGTTAACTGTTTTCTCTTCATGAACTTCTCTCAAAAGCAGTATTATCGGTGAGGTGTTAAACTGTGAACAATTGCGTGGATAAAGTCAGAGTTTGAAACATTGTATTTTGTGCACATGGGTTCTGAACTCGATTACGAACTGCTGACACAATGACAATTTCTGTGTTAAATGCTACATTTATTGAGCACACTCTTGTGTTACACATGTTGTGTCAATTTTAACACATCTCCTTTTAGAGTGTAGCAAAAGTTAATATCTCTTACATCTGTTTTTAGTGTTCATTTAAAATAAGACAACTCTGATATTATTATAATCTTCTAGGCCTGTTATTTCACAGTTTAGATTGTTCTTTAATGATGATCTAAACAGCAGAAGTCAGAAATTGTGGTTTAAATCCCAGGGGAGCAGGTGGGGTGCATGGTTGTAACACTGCATTACAATGAGCCCCTATTAGAAATATGATATTATAATCTTTTTTCTTTTTTTTTGTAATTCGTTTGAGAAAACCATGAAAAAAGGGTTAATAAAGACGAGTCAAGTTTTCAAGTTGTTCAGAAATTATTCATTATTATGTTTTTAACTATGCTGTGCTGTATTAAGCGACGTGTTTGTTGTCAAACTCAATTGTTTAAATATTTTTAATGATGAAAAATGCCTTTATATTAAAACGTTAATAATTGTATTTTATTAACAAAATATTTTAGTTTGTCTTGTATATGTTTTGATTGAATGATAACATTTTAAGCAGTTATTTGGACATACTACCCCACCTATGGGGCATGTTGTCACATTTCACGTCCATTGTTTCAGGGTAAATCAGGAAAAAAGCTTACACTTATTGAAACAAAACCACATAATTGTATTAGACGTGTGAAATTAATGTAGGCAAAAAATACTCTGAACCCCAAGTGGATTTACACAAACTGAGACAGTCAAAAATCGTTATAGGTTGTGCCCTGCTCTCCCCTAAATGATCTAATGTGGATAAATGTATATTTTGTATTTTCTCCTAATAAATACGTGTTTAACTGGGTTAGCTTCTGACCTATTTTAAATACAGCTTTATAAATGGGCATTTCTTTTAACTACTAACTGTATAGTTTTAACACATTGATGTAAAATCTGTAAAATGCATTTATTTACCTTTTTTTTTAACTGGCTGAATTAAGTAATATAGGCGATTTCCTTTAGTATTCCAGTACAAGAGACCTATTAGCCTACATGTTGTTGTACGAATGTACTACATGTTGTACGTTGTACTACATGTTGTCATGTACGAATTGTTAATGCAGTTTACTGTAATTACGTCAACTTCGAACATTGAAGGGTTTTTTCCCGATAACTTCAGACGACACGCGCAGACGTCACGTAGCTTCTCAGGCGAGTATGTGGGCGACGAAAGTGTAACGCTTCTTATCACACGTCTTTGGTCACGGCTTTGCTCACGTCAAGGTACGCGACGATCGACACGATTGATTGCTTAGTTAGCAAAGTAAATATATAAACCACCCCTCATACACACACACACACACACACACACACACACACACACACACACACACACACACACACACACACACACACACACACACACACCTGATCTCGCAGGTGTCTGATCCACTACGAGAAGAGAGAACTGTAATCTCACACACACACACCTGATCTCGCAGGTGTCTAATCCACTACGAGAAGAGAGAACTGTAATCTCTCACACACACACCTGATCTCGCAGGTGTCTGATCCACTACGAGAAGAGAGAACTGTAATCTCTCTCACACACACACACACACACACCTGATCTCGCAGGTGTCTGATCCACTACGAGAAGAGAGAACTGTAATCTCTCTCACACACACACACACACACACCTGATCTCGCAGGTGTCTGATCCACTACGAGAAGAGAGAACTGTAATCTCACACACACACACACACACACACACACACACACACACACACACACACACCTGATCTCGCAGGTGTCTGATCCACTACGAGAAGAGAGAACTGTAATCTCTCACACACACACACACACACACACACACACACACACACACACACACACACACACACACACACACACACACACACACACACACACACACACCTGATCTCGCAGGTGTCTGATCCACTACGAGAAGAGAGAACTGTAATCTCTCTCACACACACACACACACACACCTGATCTCGCAGGTGTCTGATCCACTACGAGAAGAGAGAACTGTCCGGCTTGCCTGCACTTTTTTCACTCCTCCCCTCACTGCAGCCGCCTAGTCTGGCCTTTTTTTCAGGCGAGGCGAGGCGCATCTAAAACAAGCCTTTTATATAACGTAAACAAATGAGTTATAAAAAAATTCACCCCCCTCACAGTTGTCATGAAGATCAAAATTAGCCTTATAAGCCAAAACCACAATTTGTACCAGGCTGTAAACATGTTTTTTTCTGCTTTAAAGTTGAGAATTTTAACATGGGGCTCAATGAGAGTCTGCTCCCTACTGGAGCCTGTCCCTAGAGGCCAGTTGAGGAATTGCAGTTTACATTACTTCCGTATTGGCTTCAAGAGAGATCGCGGGAGGTTGCCGCTTGGTTGAGACGGAGACGAACGATCTTTGATTATGTGCCCAGATATGCTAAAGCCCATATTTAAACGAACTAACGCGAACCCAGATAGAATTTCAATCAGAATAGGACACCTGATAGTCTGAAAAAAAAAATAATGTGGAAAAAAAAATACCTCTGAGACCACATTTAGCACTTTTAATGGCCTTAAATTTGACAATTTTGATTTATCACTTTTTAATACTTTTTAAAACCCCACGGACACCCTGGTAAATTAATCTTTCATTAGTGTGTGTCTCCCTCTGCTGGTCTTACACACACATTCAGGCTCTATATTCTCTCTGTAAAAAAACACACCTTTTGAGTTTATACTTTGTGTTTATAGAAATAAAATGGTTAATCTGTGATTTGCTGCTGTGAAATAAAAGGTGTTTCACTGCCGCCTCATCAGGTCTGTCAGAGGATCGTTGAAATCTAAATGAAGTCTTAATTTATAACAGTGAAGTCACTGTATCTTCAGTCTCTGTTGATTCTGTTGACTGTGAGTCTCTGTAGTGGATCCTTATTCACCATCAGATCATCAGCAGAACATCAGACTCTCCTCTGACTGTGAATCCTAAAATAAAACACACACACAGTCATATATGCAGTGTGAGACATTACGTCTGTCACATCTTTTCATAAGAAAACTGAGCACTAACTAGATAAGCTTTATTAATTCATTCTCAAACATGATAATATAGCTTCTATCTGATGCTCAAAGTCACTTTACAACATCAAAAGGTCATGAAAGGTCACTTTCACACAATGGACAGCTGATACAGAACCAGCAGAAATGATCATTACACTCCACTACACACTTCCTTTTATTTCTATAGAGTAAAACAGACATTTTGAACTTTAAATGAAAATATGATGATGGAAACTGTTAAAAACTATTGTTACCTTAGTGTCTTCAGTTTATAATGAGGATCCTTCCTCAGATCAGAGAGCAGCTTCACTCCTGAGTCTCCTAGATTATTCTCAGACAGATCCAGATCTCTCAGGTGTGAGGGGTTTGATCTCAAAGCTGAAGCCAGAGCAGCACAACCTTCATCTGTGACACCACAGCTCACCAACCTGTAGAGAACAATGACACACATTAAGTCTATCTCCAAAGCTAAACATGAGCACTTACACTAAATAAATAAATAACACAATGCTGTCAATATGAAATATATATAAATACTCATTAGTTCACGTTGTTAAAATACATCAGTTAGGACTAGAGGAGAGAATATACGGTTTGTACAGTATAACAACATTATTTCTGTGGAAAGACCCATAAAACATGGAAACCCAATGTGTGTGTGTGTGTGTGTGTGTGTGTGAGAGAGAGAGAGAGAGAGAGAGAGAGAGATAGAGAGAGAGAGAGAGAGAGAGTGTGTGTGATTCTGTGTGTCTGTATGTGTGACGGTGTGTATGAGTGTATATATGTGTGTATGTGTCTGTTTGTTCGTGAGTGAGTGTGTTTGAGAGTGGGTGTGAGTGCGCATGTGACTGTGTGTGTCTGTGTTGTGTGTGTGTGTGTGTGTGCGTGTGTGAGTGTTTGAGAGTGTATGACTGTGTGTTTGTAAGTGATTGAGTGTGTGTGTATGTGACTATGTTATATGTGTGTTGTGTGTGTGTTATGTGAGTTTGTGAGTGTGTGTGCATGTTTGTGTGTGTGTGCCCATATGGAAAAGTTTAGCTAAAAACATGTATGATTCGTATATGTTCCAACAGAATACTATAAAGATCATATATGCTGCAAAAACCACATATACAAATTGCACAATGTTAATGTATTTTCGATCATATATGTCCTACACTGTAAAAAATATATATGCTGGATTGTGTTAAATACAACCCCTGCAAAACAGTGAGATTTTACTTTAGTAAATTAATTAGCAAGTAAAACGAATAAAAATGGGTAACCCTAACGCAAAGAAAATATTTCCTTATATATGTGGATGATAAATATATTAAATTATATTTAATAATATAATATATTTTTTATATTTTATATATTTTTAATATATTTGTATTGAATACAATTTGTATTCAATACAAATTGTATTGCTTGTTTTTTATTTTATTTAAATACACACCAGCATCTCTTCAGTTTAAATCATAAACTCTAGTGGACATCTGAAAATCTCTGAAACGTGTAAAATAATGACTTTTCAAATCTTGTTTTTCATGCCCTAAGAGCAATAAAACACATCAGACAGAGGTTATCATAATTCATGCATAAACGATTAAATTAGGCAATAAAACATTATAAATGACACAGATAAAAACTAACAGAAAAAGAGCAGAATGAATTCGAATGTAAAATATATTACAATATTTAATAATACATGAGGAATTGCTGCTTTCAATTAGAAAAATATGTGACAATATATTTACTTATATATCATAATGTGTCATTTTATACGATGTGCATGTGATGATATACCCAAAAATATATTGAACAAAATAATATATATATTACAAAATAAAGGAACTGTAATCCGTTACAGTTACTGAGGAAAAAATGTGCTATTATATTATGAAAATGTTAACGATTACAAAGGGTTTATATATTCACACACACACACACACACACACACACACACACACACACACACACACACACACACACACATACAGTTAACAATAACACAAGTCAAGCATACCGGCATGTTCCTAAATATTTAGCAAAGAGCTATAACTGCTGAAAAGTGCACAGACATTATTTTTAATAAAAGTAACAGTTTTATTGCTTTTTGGTCAAACGTCAACCTCACTATCTCCACTATCTCAACCTATCTCCCTCTATTAAACTGAGCAAAAACACATGACATAACAATTAATTTTAACATTTAACCTCCTTTAAATCAGAAATAAAGCATGATGGGAAGTAGAAATTTTTTGTAACTCATTCTGTAAAAGTGTTTATGTGTGTACATGTATGCATTCACATTAATATGGGAAATTCAATATACAGTAAGGCTACACAATAAAGGATACAACTTAATGGATATTACATGTAATGCTATTTATATCTTAATTACTAAATATTGTATGTGTTAAAATATAGCCATACAAGGTCAATTCATACATTGCAGTAGATATATTAAAAAAGGCTTTAGTTTCCTTTATTCCTGTATATTTCCTTTAATATAGGCTATTTTGCATATAATTGCAGTTTATTCCCATATATTTGTTTCGTAATGTTCTACCTATACAAACTATTTGTTAACAGTAATATCAGCAATATTAAGAAAAAAAAATTAAACCTCAAAAATAGCCTTAGTTCTGTCATCGCAAACTGCGCATGCATCAACGCGCAATTCAATCAATCGCGGGTTCATTGTCTGATTTGTCTCAGTGGTATGATTTCCTCCCAGCGGGACCACGAAGTGTCGAGCTTGCGGTAAGATTTGTGTTTGTCATGTCATTCTCAATGCAAATGTTAACTTATTTAATGGCAAGATTTGCTAAAAGATTTGTAAATTGTTCGTTTCTGTTATCATGTCGGTGTCACAGCCTTAGTGTTAGGTAACATACAGGTAACGTTAAGCCTAATTATGCTGCGCACATGCAAAATTTAAACAATTACAAGCGTTTAATGTGCAAAAAGAACAAGTGAAAAATGATTATATTTGTATTAAAGTTATTAAACTATATGATTGATCTCCTCATTTGTTATTCCCTTTGAATAAAAGCGTCTGCTAAATGATCAAATGTAAAAAACGACTATTCTTGTTGTTTAACTGTAATTTGGTAACTAAACCCTAAAGTTCATAATTTGCATAGATAACGTTATACAACGATTGTGTGTGACACCGTGAAAGCTGTGTGACACTGACAAAAAGCAAAAGTTAGAATAAATGTAATGTGATTTGTTTACCGGTATGTTCCTTTGGTCATCATTAATAGTCTGTTTTGTGCCAATTCACTTTAAAAGAGTTAATGTTTTAGTGAACTCGAGTTTGCAATTGCTCTAATGTAGTTAAAATATAAACTCGTATAATTTGCATTCATGTAACTGCAACATATATGAATCTAAATGATGTACAATATTACAGTTTAGTAATAGAAAGTAAGTTACTGTATAAGAATAGATTGTTATACTGGAACTTTTTTAAAGATTGTTAAACATTATATTGAAACGTGTTTCTAATGTTCATGTATGTAAATGGGTGGTCAAGAAGATTTTCTTTTTCTTCCACAGAAAGATCTTTATGAAAACATTTGAAGACCACGAAAGAAGAGCAGGTTCAGCCACAGACTGTTTCATCCCATGAGGACTGGTTCAGTTCTGAAGGGGAAGTGTTGAAGACGTTTATGCAATGTGAGTTGTAAGACTTTTACTAAAGTTAACAAATGAGACTTTATTGTAATGTGTTAACTAACATGAACTAACAATGAGCAATACATTATTACGGTATTTACTAAACTTTGTTAATTTTTTAACGTTTAGTTCACCCAAAAAACGACTTACGACAAAAACTAAAGACGACTTGCGACCAGAGAGTGACCTGAGTGATGCGATGTAGGAGTAGCGTAAGCTTCGATGTCTCTCTGGGCAACAAAATCAAGCTCTTCACTTATATCGAATCCTCTTTAAATTCAAATTCATGACCAGTGTTTTGTTTTCCTCTATTCTCTGCATATCCGCATTGGTCAATACATCATGCTTCAGGTCAGAGGTCACTCTTTTGGTGTAAGTAGATGCGCACAGTTGACTGCCGGAAGATAGATATTTTAGTCTATAAAGTCAAAAATATGGATATTTTTCTAATAAAAAATTCATAGCTTCTCTTCTGAAGGCCTTTATTAAAAAAAAATTTAAATGTCCTGATAATTTACTCACCCCCATGTCATCCAAGATGTTCATGTCTTCCTTTCTTCAGAAATGAAGTTTTTTGAAGACAATATTCCAGGATTTTTCATCATATAATGGTTTTCAGTTGCAACCAAAATACTGAAGGTCCAACTCAATGCAGTTCCACCTCCGTGTTTACAAAGCGCTCATGTGAAGACTAATACAAACACCCTCTAGCAAAAAAAAAGGTAAAACAACGATACTGGATGATTTTGAAGTTGAAAATCGAGTGTCTTTGCTAAAGGGCGTTTGTATTGGTCTTCAAACGAGCGCTCAGTAAACACGAGGGCGGGACTTCTGCCTACGTCTATGTGACCATTTACACGTGATTATGTCATCCTTGGCACCTCGTGGAGCTGCGCAAGTTGAACAATTAAGGTTGAAAAGTATATTCATTTTTTTTTAATGACTGATGATTTGACTAGATAAGACCCTATTCCTCCTCTGGGATCACGCAGAGGCTATGAAGCCCTTTGAAACGGCGTTGATTTGGACCTTCAACATTTTGGTTGCAATTGAAAACCATTATATGATGAACAATCCTGGAATGTTTTCTTCAAGAAAATTAATTTCTTTTCCACTGAAGAAATAAAGACATGAACATCTTGGATGAGATGGGGGTGAGTAAATGAACCTGTCAATTTTCATTTTGGGATGAACTAATCCATTAATTCTCTTTGATTGATGGCCATGACACTGTGTTCAATGTATTTTGTTGTTGTTTTTTGGGTTTTGTTTTTTTTTCCTGAGCAAAGTTCCGTTACAAGTTGGAATTGTAAATTACTCATGTGGAGTATAATTTGAGTATTTCATTTTGTGTTGAAATAAAAGTGTTTCCATCACAAATTTGTGTGTCATTGATTGATATCATATATGGTTAGTATATGCAGAGATGTGTAATATTGACTGAAATCATATATGGTTAGTATATGCAGAGATGTGTGATATTGACTGATATCATATATGGTTAGTATATGCAGAGATGTTGTAATATTGACTGAAATCATATATGGTTAGTATATGCAGAGATGTGTGATATTGACTGATATCATATATGGTTAGTATATGCAGAGATGTGTGATATTGACTGATATCACATATGGTTAGTATATGCAGAGATGTGTGATATTGACTGAAATCATATATGGTTAGTATATGCAGAGATGTGTGATATTGACTGATATCATATATGGTTAGTATATGCAGAGATGTGTAATATTGACTGAAATCATATATGGTTAGTATATGCAGAGATGTGTAATATTGACTGAAATCATATATGGTTAGTATATGCAGTGAGGTTGTAATATTGACTGATATCATATATGGTTAGTATATGCAGAGATGTTGTAATATTGACTGATATAATGTATGATTATTATATGTAGTTTATATGTATATTATATAAACTTGAAGAGCTAACACACCATTTCCCTATTAAAAAAAATATGAAATCTGTATGAAAAGCATATAAACAAATGACACAAAATATAAATAAATCCTATATGACTTTAATTTGACTAGCATATGATTGAGTATAAGAACTTTATATGATTTGTATATGAATATCAGATATTTTATATACCATTGCATACTGTTTACATGTAAAACTCGTATAAGATTTTTGCAGTATTCATACATGACCCAAAAGTTTTCTGTGTGCTTTTTAGTGTGAAATGGGCCATAAACGGTCTGGTTTTGTGTATGACATATATGGGACTTACATTAAACATATTAGATAATTCGGACTGATTTAAGTAAGGAAAATATATGGTCTCTATATATGAACCATATAGGTTTTTTTCAAATGGGTGGGTGTGTGCGCGTGTGTGTGTGTGTGTGTGTGTGTGTGTGTGTGTGTGTGTGTGAGAGAGAGCCTGTTTATGTGGTTTATGAGGACACAAATTTGTATAACTACATGGGTATTACACTGGTATTACACTATAAATGTGGTTTATGAGGACATATCAAATGTCCTCGTAATTCAAATGGCCTTAAAAACATACTAAATGATGTTTTTTTGAGAAAGTAAAAATGCAGAATGTGCAGAATGATGGGTAGGTTTAGGGGCTGTGTGTGTGTGTGTGTGTGTGTGTGTGTGTGTGTGTGTGTGTGTGTGTGTGTGTGTGTGTGTGTGTGTGTGTGTGTGTATGTGTTGGGTAGGTTTAGGGGCAGGGGCAGTGTAAGGGGATAGAAAATACAGTTTGTACTGTATAAAAACCATTACGCCTATGGAGAGTCCCTGTAAACCACATAGACCAACGTGTGTGTGTGTGTGTGTGTGTGTGTGTGTGTGTGTGTGTGTGTGTGTGTGTGTGTGAATGAGTGAGACTGTGTGTGTATGTGTATGTGAATGTGTGTGAGAGTGTCAGACCTGCAAACTCCTCAGAGTAAAAAAGGTGAAAGTGTCCAGCGAGGGGGAGTGGGGGGGGATTGGTAGAGAGAATATATATATGCTGCATTTATTTAATTAAAAATGCTGTGAAAAACATAATACAGTGAAATATTATTCTGATGTACATCATCTGTTTGCTAAATGAATATATAGTAAAGTGTCATTTATTTCTGTGATCAAAGCTGATTTTATCATCATTTCTCCAGTCTTCAGTGTCACTAATCATTCTCATATTAGGATTTGATGCTCAACAAACATTTATGATTATTATCAGTGTTGAAAACAGTTTTGCTGCTCATGGTGCTGCTTCATTTTGTGGAAACCACCATACCATTCAAACATTTGGGGTAAAATTAAAAAAGAGAGAAATTTATACTTTTGTTGATCAGACATAGGCTACATTAAATTGATCACAAGTGATATTTTAAATATTACAAAAGATAATAATTTATTTAATAAATGCTGTCCATTGAACCTTCTCATCAAAGAATCCTGAAAAATAATATGTATCATGGTTTCCACAACATTTTTAAGCAGCACAACTGTTTTCAACACAGATAATAATTAAAATTGTTTGATTATGAAATCCTCATATGAGAATGATTAGTGAAGGATCATGTGACACTGAAGACTGGAGTAATGATGATAAACTCAGCTTTGATCACAGGAATAAATCACACTTTACTATATTCACATAGAAATGGCTGCTTTCATTTGTAATGCTATTTCACAATATTACTGTTTTAACTGTATTTTTGATTAAATAAATGCAGCTTTGGTGAGCAGAAGATAAACATTTCAAAAGCTGCCAGTTAGCACTGCATTATTCATATGATATAGGCCTAGGGTTGGGCATCGAGAACCGGTTCCAACTTGGAACCGTTTAAAAAATAACAATTCCATTGGAATCGTTTAGAAAATTTGTTTTCGGTTCCGATCATCGGTTCCAAACGCAAGTTTTTGTTACCATGGCCACATGATTTCCGGTGCTTGCGTGCCCGCTTGTTCTTTTAGCCATGGAAGCCCGGTAAACGGCGCTCTGAAGTGTGGATTTATTTCACTTTTAAAAAGCCTGGTCGGCACAGTGCAACTAGTGTTGTCAAAAATATCGATACTGAAATATCTGAAAAGATACGATAGCCTGCTCAGTTTCTACAGTATCGATCCCAGCTGCGCCCTCCTCTCCTCTCCTTCTCTGACCGACAGCAAGTTGACGCGCAGCCGCATATTCTCACTCAGCCCAGTTACCCCTCTGAACACGGCGAACGCACGTTCTCCTGGACTTTTCCTTACGACAGCGTGTTAGTGTTAGTGTGTGGGATCGGTCTGAATTTCGCGCAGGATTGCACATAATTCTACGAATCCCTTAGTTTTCAAGCTCACATCTGAAGCGCAAACACACACATACCGCAATAAAGCCCCCTCTGACATACAAGTGCAAATATTTGCTTCTTTTTCCAGCTTATTATTGGTCAAATACAATCAACCAAATTCTCAGTGCACATTTTGAAGAGTATTATTGTAAACACAGTCATAAACAGTTCAGGAAGAAATGACGAATGAGTAACAGGAACAGTGTTCAGGATCCATGAGTGCGGCAGGTCTTAAAGGGACAGCAGTTATTGTTATTCAAAGTCAAACTACAAAAAGACAAACGATCACACTGCTCTTGACTGATCAATGTGTGTAACTTTAATGGTTTTATATGAAACTATTTAATTTTTTGCAAAAAACATTATCCAATGTTATTTTAAATTTAATTAGCCATTTTGCGTTTTTTAATTCAGTTTCTTACCTGAATGTTAGACCTACCTGAAAAAATAAAGCAGTCTATTTCATTTATATATTTTATTCTATTTTATTTATTTGTGCTACTTTTTGTAATATGTTTATTTGTTCTTATTTTATTACTGTTTAGTCGTCTTTTTAAATTCAATTTACCATTCGAAATCAAGCTTACTTGTGCTGTGTGTAAGCTATTGCAACACAATAACCCCGTTGTAAAAAATACAATGAGTTAGCAAATATTTGTGAGAGAATTTTAATAGCAATTGATCAATGTTTATATTGGAGAAAAAGCTTAAAAACTTTATCATATAAAGTGATCTCTTCAGAAGAACTTTTTGATTGCCTAGACTTTCAAAAGACAGACAAAAAAAATAATTATATAAAAAATGTCTAATTGACAGGATATGCAGCGTTTATCCCCCGTGGTATTGAAAATAGCAAGGCTTTTGGGTCCTCCTTCCTCAGGTCGTCACAAGTATTAAAATGTTCAAGAGGAGTTCATCCGTTAGATATTTTAAATAACCAACAACAGCGTTTAATGCTTTGTAAGCGGTTGTAAAGAGTCTCAATTTATATTATATTATTTATTTCAGCAGTGTTGTTGTGTAAAGCTATATGATTACTATGATACTTTTAGAACCAAATATTATTGCCCCATTGTTATTATTTTTGTATTTTAAATCATTTTAAAGGCCATTGTTTGCTTAGGTGTATTTTTATTACTACAAAAAAATCAGATTACTTGATTAATCGCCAAAATAATCGACCGATTACTCGATTACTAAAATAACCGTTAGTGACAGCTCTAAATGTAACAATAGTTTGATTCCTCTTTTCAATTTTGTTACTTTATGAATACATTAAATGATAAAGTTCACAGTGTGATGCGCAGGTGATGCTCATTTGCAATCACTCCACCGGCCTCACACCGTTCTCTCACGGCTCTCGCCCGCCCTGCTCGTCACACACAGAGACTCAGTTTCATATCAGAGTCACGTATGATCTTACCACAGTGTCTCCAGTTTACAGAGAGGATTCTCCAGCACAGCAGAGAGCAGCTTCACTCCTGAATCTCCTAGATTATTCCCAGACAGATCCAGATATCTCAGGTGTGAGGGGTTTGATCTCAGAGCTGAAGCCAGAGCAGCACAACCTTCATCTGTGACACCACAGCTCATCAACCTGTAGAGAACAATGACACACATTAAGTCTATCTCCAAAGCTAAACATGAGCACTTACACTAAATAAATAAATAACAATGCTGTCAATATGAAATATATATAAATACTCATTAGTTCACGTTGTTAAAATACATCAGTTAGGATTAGAGGAGAGAATATACAGTTTGTACAGTATAACAACATTATTTCTGTGGAAAGACCCATAAAACATGGAAACCCAATGTGTGTGAGAAAGTGTGTGTGTGTGTGTGTGTGAGAGAGTGAGAGAGAAAGTGTGTGTGAGTGTATTTGTGTATGAGAGTGTGTATGTGTGTGTGAGAAAGTGAGAGAGAAAGTGTGTGTGTGAGTGTATTTGTGTATGAGTGTGTGTGTGTGTGAGTGTGTGAGAGTGAGAGATGCTGTGTGTGTGTGTGTGTGTGTGTGTGTGTGTATGTGAGTGTGTGTGTGACTGTGGGTGTGTGTGCATGTCGGTGTGTGTGTGCATGTGTGTGTGTGTGTATGTGACTGTGTGTGTATGAGTTTGTGAGTGTGTGTGTTTGTGTGACTGTGTTCATGAGTGAGTGTGTATGTGACTTGTGTGAGTTTGTTGTGTGTGTGTGTGTGTGTAAGTGAGTGAATGAGTGTGACTGTGTGTATGTGAATGTGTGTGAGTGTGACAGTGTGTGTGTGTGTGTGTGTGACAGTGTGTGTGTGTGTGTGTGTGTGTGTGTGTGTGTGTGTTTGTGTGTGAGTGAGTTTATGCGTGTTCATGAGTTTGTGAGTGTGTGTTTGTATGTGTGTGTGTGTGTGTGTGTGTCAGTGTATATGACACTTATGTGTATGTTGTATGTGTGTGTGTGTATGTGACTGTGTGTGTGAGTTTGTGAGTGTTTGTGACTGTGTTATGTGTATGTTGTATGTGTGTGTGTGTGTGTGTGTGTGTGTGTGTGTGTGACTGTGTGTGTGAGTTTGTGAGTGTTTGTGACTGTGTGTGTGTTCATGAGTGAGTGTCTTTGTGAGTGTGTGTGTGTGTGTGTGTGCGCATGTCTGTCTGTGTGTTTATGTGACTGTGTGAGTTTGTGAGTGTTTGTGAGTGTGTGTGTGTGTGTTCATGAGTGAGTAATTGTCTTTGTGAGTGTGTGTGTGTGTGTGTGTGTGTGTGTGTGAGTACGCATGTCTGTCTGTGTGAGTTTGTGAGCGTGTGCGTATGTGAGTTTGTGTGCATGTTCGTGTGTCTGTGTGTTGTGAGTGAGTGAGTGAGTGAGTGAGTGAGTGAGTGAGTGAGTCAGTGAGTGAGTGAGTGAGTGCGGTGATGGACAGCTGTCCTCATCGACTGGTGTTTGGATGGGATTTTTTTTTACTCACTTTCATTAATTAATTCATTAAAAGTAACTCCATTTTGTAAGATCATTTTAATCTAAGTAATTCCAAACATCACGAGGCAGACGACATTAGTGATCAAATACAGTCGAGTTATTAACACGCTCCACAGCACCACCCAGTGGATTTAGTTATAACTGCGAGATATAGAGGATTCACTGCATTTACGCCAAGAGGGTAATCCAGCGCTCGGAAAGCGTTCCACCCATAGGGGCGGCCATTGCTAACCAAGCCATCACCTGCTGTTAGCATCCCATTGACTCCCATTCATTTTTGAGTCACTTTGACAGTGAATAACTTTACATCTGAGGCGTTTAAAGACTCCATTTGTCCAGTGTTTATTTCTAAAGAAACACGAAAAATCATAAAAGGCTCCGTTACCTTGTATCTTACACTATCGCCCCGCAGAAGCTGTTTTTGTAAAAATAGGCTAACGATTGCATCATAACCAACGCGACTCTGTCGCACAGTTGAGAAATTACCGTATAGACCTGAGGAGACGCTCGCAGGCAATCTTTACTGTCTATGAGACAGTCGGGGGGACGTGGAGACATAAAGTCTGATAAAGTCAAGGGAGAAGAATGGGGAGAAGCCCATAGTGAGCCAAAAGCAACGGGAGAAAATATTTAAACAACGTGATTCAGATTTCACTTTCCACAACTACTAGAAGACCTACAGCTGTCAGACAGGAGGCTCACGTCACATCTACGTCATCAAGCTCAGTCTGAGCCTGCGCAGTTCGCTCAGCCATCAGGAAGTGAGTGCTCCTTTACTGACATCACTCCGCCGTTGAAGTCAATGGGATAGCTCTGTCCATTTCTTTTACTGTCTATACATTTACGGCCAGCGAAGCAATATAGTAAAATTTCTATATTATTTTTATTTTCTGAATATTAATTACAGATCGAATATATTCGTGCTCACCCCTATTTATGGAAGCTGAAGTGTAGCAACATAAAATTTGCAATGCAATTTGCAAAATGGCAATGCATTTCAGTATTTAAATTTACATTTTCCATACCATGTGTGCAACATAATTCAAATTGAATAATATAATTTACATTTGCTATTTCCTACACTAGTTTTAACATATACTTTTAACATAAATTGTATATTGTAATACTTTATATAAGTTGCAAAATTTAAATGTATTACAGAAATAATTAGATGTGTTTAACATGTTCAAGCAAAAATTGTAGCGAAATGATCATTTAAATGTTATTTTTCTAAATTGCATTTAAACTCCCATTTAAGATACTTGCGATTGCATTTTGATTATATATCCCGCAATGAATGTAGCAAAATTCAATGTGGAATTGAAAATGCAAAACTCCATCTCGCCTAGGGCAACCAAAGAGCTAGAGCCGGCCCTGCCGCTGTCATAAAGAGAGGAAAAAATACAACCATACTGATATAGCAAACAATAATCATAGGCAGCTTGTCTAAGACTATTTGAGAGTAAAATAATCTCTGTTGTAAACCACAGTTCACTTCAGCGCAACCGTGCTCATGTTAAGGTGCCACCAACCTCTGGGCTGAAGGCCTCAAAAACCTGCTACCAACACCAATAAACAACACTAACCATTCTCTCTCTCTGTCTCTCTCTCTCTCTCTCACACACACACACGCACACACACACACTCAGACTCTCTAATTAAATACATATTTTTTATTTCTATGAATTTGTCATTTTTCATATCAGACCCCCGTACCCAGCCAAACCCCCGTTTGCTGCCGCCACGGCCGAAATCTCACTCTGAACTCAGTTCAAAACTTGAGAGCCCTGTTGTAGTAAAAAAACGTAATTTGGCACATCATTTCATCATGCTGTTATTCAGCCCACTGCTAATTAATGCCTATTGCAAAAAGAAAGAAAGCTTGAATAAAATAAGTCATTGACATTATAGGCTATTAACTCTACGTGCTGTCATGTCAGGGTGAATACTAGGACGAGCCTGAAGAAATTAAACCGGTAATTTTGACTGAATGGAAAAGAGAGCGCGTCTTTTTCAGGCAGACAGTGCAAATTATTTTATACCAGCAGGCCTAACAATCATACAAGAAACAAACTATGGAGCAACGACATTAAAACGCTGACTCTATTCATTGACTGAAATTGGCTGCAAGTCCACCGCACAACAGTGCATGTTCACATTTTTAATTGTCCATAACGACCCCAAAACTCGCCTGCTTGCCTTGCACATCTAATTAATGGGCTGACGAAGTTCTCAGACTATTTTTCTTACCTTCTTTTGTTTGTTGCTGTGGATGTTATTGAGCTTGTAGAAATTTAGCTCTTGCATTCTTATGAACATCTCACGCCGAATTTACTTAAAATATAATATTCCGTCACGTCATCGGCCCGATCCGCGGCCGTTACCGCCAACTGCGCATCTCTATGAGGCGGTTCAGCCGTGGCATGCAAGCCTGCAGTTATCCGGCCGGCCGAGTTGGGTATAAACGGAGGTCGGAGCATGTTGGAAAAATACATCTTCACACTACAAACAGCTCTTATGGTAAATGTACTCCATCGCCACTTGTTTGGAGTGCCAGTTTGAGTACAAATGCTGAACACTTGGTACATTTTGTGTAAATTGGTGAAGAATAAACTAATTGTTAGTCTAGGTGTGGCATTTAAATGGAATACTAAAAATAGTAATAAAGTCTAATTTACTTATGTCATCGCTTGGAGTTCTGGACACCATTCACTTGCATGGCGGGACCTACAGAGCTGAGAAATTATTCTTAATGTTTGTAATTGTTTAATGTCAACGTAAACCCTAGTGCTTATTGCGCTTCTTGTGTCTCCACCAGGTTATGCTGGGAAGGGAAAGCGAGGCGAGCTCCAGGGCATTTATTCAGAAACATCCCACCCTGGATTTTGCTGTGTTTACTGCATGTAGATGAATTCCAATGTGCTGCAATAGTGTTTATACAAATAATAAAAAACACTAAAAATAATACAATTAATCAATGACTTGTACATGATTTTATTCATTAAAAAATAATTTATCCACCCTGAGATTTCAATTTAATGTGTAATCCTCAGAAGAACATTAGTCTGCTATTTAAAAAAAATGCAGTAAAGATGAATGGTAACAACAACAAAAGTTTACATTAGCCAACTGTTTTTCATGCATTTACACACTCACTTCACTGAGTGCAATGGCATCTCATTGTGATATTGTAGATTGTCTGGCTAATATTGAGAAATAGGCTTGAGTAAGGGCTACATTACAGCCTTGAGTTTAAAACAGCATCCCTTTAAGTATGGCAAAAGGTGTAAGTGACTTCATCGTTTACATTAAGTGGTAGCCTACTGTCCAGTACCACTCAATGCAAACGATGAAGTCACCTCGAAAGCCAGTCTGGACACACGATAATAACAAAGACGTAAGAAATTAAACCATGATATAGAACCTAATATTTAATGGTTTCATTTCATTAGGTGAAATCCCTCCTACTCGAGGCATGAGCCCCTCCCACTTGCACATTTGTCAAATCCCTCCTACTCGTGGCAAAAGCCCCTCCCACTTGCATATTTGTCAAATCCCTCCTACTTGCGGCATAAGCTCCACCCACTTGCTGCGTAAGCTCCTCCCTCCTGCAGGTCTCCGGGCTGCAGCGATACATACATGGGCCGGCCTGCTTGAGTCCCTGAACACGTGCGGGCAAGAAGCATTTGGCATAGGAGGGGCAGATGAACGGAGGATTAAAATGAAGCACTCTGATTGGCCGAAAGCTTTACACACTGTGGCTCAGCGGCAGAATCAACGTCATGGATTGCACTGAAACCGGCGAAATGCGAGATGCAACAAAATGCGTACCTAGAGAGCAGCGAATCGTACAAGCGTACTTAAGAGTCAAAATGCGTGCTGAGTACGAAAAATGCGTACATGTTGGCAGGTCTGGATCATGTGACACTGAAGTCTGGAGTAATGATGATAAATTCAGCTTTGATCACAGGAATAAATCATATTTTAAAGTCTATTAAAATAGAAAACCATTATTTTATTAATATTTCACAATATTGCTGTTTTTGATCAAATAAATGCAGGCTTAATGAGCATAAGAGACTTCTTTCATAATGCTGCATAATTATCAATACTGGTAATATAATAAAGTCCTTTCACGTCACCATTTGGCCAGCCTACACTTCACATAATCGGCCTGTAGGTGGCGCTGGGCTTCATTAACTTTGATAGATTCATCAAATAGTAAATGCTGCATCAAAAATACAAGTAATACTACTTACCATTAATGTGACTTTTGGTGCTGCATGGTTTTGTGCGGTGCTTTTTTTGGCAGTTAACATCCTGTCAGCGATGCAATTTGATTTATTACATTTTCAACCGATTTGTTTCAACTTGTTTTGCCAGATCACGATTGGTTGGTGTAACGTTATTATACATGACAAACGGGGATTTATGAAATATATAAGAGAGATTTTTAATTAAATCGACACATTAGCTTTGATTTTTGATGAAAACAATGTTTGTTTTATTTTCCCCCGTAAAGCCACAGACACTCTCTGAAAGAACCATATATGACAAGAGCGCCGTTTCCGAACAGACTGAGGAAAATCAGCCGGTAAAACGCACGCAGCCCATAGCAACGCGCCACGGCAACGCCTCAGACCGACTGATAAGAAAAATAAACAGATATTTCCCGACTTTTGAGCCGTTCGTTACTATTGTACACATTGTCATGTTATTATAAGCCAAATTTATTTTGTTTCATTGACCACAAATATTATCATTAATATTTGTCTTAAAGGGGCACTTTTGATTTATTTTGAAAAAGGGCAGGGGCTCGAGCACCCAAAGCTCCCCGCTCTGCACGTGCCTGGTGTGTGTATGTGTGTGTGCTTGTCTGTGTCTGTGTGTTTGTTTTTGTGAAATATGAGGACATTACCCATGTCCCCACTTTTCAAAAGGCTTATAAATCACACAGGAGGAGTTTTTATGAGAAAGGAAAAATGCAGAATGTGTGCGTGTGTGTGTGTGTGTGTGTGTGTGTGTGTGTGTGTGTAAATTTAGGGGCTGTGTGTGTGTGTGTGTGTGTGTGTGTGTGTGTGTGTGTGTGTGTGTGTGTGTGTGTGTGTGTGTGTGAGAAGGGTAGGTTTAGGGGCAGTGTAAGGGGATAGAAAATACGGTTTGTACAGTATAAAAACCATTACGCCTATGGAATGTCCCCACATTTCACAAAAACAAACGTGTGTGCGACTGTATGTGTGTGTGTGTATATGTGACTGTGTGTGTGTGCTAGTGAGCAAGTGTGTGCCTGTCTGTCTGTCTGTGTGTGTGTGCGTGTTTGTGTGTGTGTGTATATATGTGTGTGTGTGTGTGTGTGTGAGAGAGAGTGATTGTGTATGTGTATCTGTGTGTGTGTTTTTGTGAGTGTGTGAGAGAGTCAATGTGTGTGTTAATGAATGTTTGCATGTGTGTGTGTGTTTGTGAGCATGGCTCATCAGAGAATTTTATAAAAAATGTATTCTCCTGACTAGCAACACAATCATTAGTATAAAGGGTAAATAAAATGGGTGAACTGACACAACCTTGCGGGGCCCCTGTATTACTATTTTCACCTCTGAATAAGAGTTATTAACTCTGACCTGTTGTGTACGATTAGTTAAAAACGAGTAGAACCACTTAATGCAGAATGGATTTACATTTAACTCTAACAACTTATTTATCAGTATCATGGGTTGAAGTGTATTAAATGCGGAGCTAAAATCTATAAAGAGTAAACGGGCATATGCATGTGAATCTTCTAAATGACTATTAACCAAACGAGTGATACAATTAATAGCATCCTCAGTGCCCCTTCCAACTTTATAAGCGAACAGAAATGGGTCAAGGATTAATTTAACCTGATTCTTTAAAACAGATACAAGTTTTTCAAAACATTTCATAATATTTGAAGTCAAAGCCACAGGTCTAAAATCACAATTCTCAACTGGGCACGCTTTCTTAGGAACTGGCGTAATTATAGTTTTTTTTTCCATAAAGATGGAATAATATGTGAGTCCAAAGATTTCTGAAAAATGGGACAGAATGCTGAAGTAAGCTCATTAGCACAAGTTTTTAGCAGGAACGCAGAAATACCATCAGGACCCGTAGATTTTTAGTGCATATCCCTCTAAATAACGACCTAACTCTCCCTGGTGCCATTTCTAGCCTCTGACCTGAGTCACATGTAATATAATCCAGATTACACATTAGTTCTGCGGATGACTCAAACCTAAGAAAGAAATCATTCAGGTCATCTGCTTTTTCCTGGTCATTGCTAGTTATAAGCTTTTTCCTAGGCGGTGCCATATTGGTTACAACCTTCATAACATCCCACAGTTTTCTAGAGTCCCCTCAATTAAAATTGTGTTCTATAGTATCTTTAGTATAGTAATTTCTATAGTATTTTCTACAGTATTTTTTCCTTGCCCCTTTCAATAACAAATTTAATTCCTTTAGGACTAATTTTAATTCAATTTTGTCTTGGTTATTAAAAGCCCACTTCTTCCTGTTTAAGCACTTTTTAACTTCTTTTGTTGTGTAACTTTTGTTATTAGGAAATACAGTTACATTATTCTTCTCTACAACTGAGTCTACACAAAAATTAATATAATCTGTCATGGTTTCTGTGGCAACCTCAATGTCCATTTCATGAAAGAGTTCCCAGTCCGTCGAAGCAAAAAAAAAAAAAAAAGTGTGTGTCTGTGTGTGTGTGTGATGGGTAGGTTTAGGGGCAGTGTATACACATGTATACATTTACTATAAGGGGATAGTAAATACGGTTTGTACAGAATAAAAACCATTACACCTATGGAATGTCCCCACATTTCACAAAAACAAACGTGTGTGTGTGTGTGTGTGTGTGTGTGTGTGTGTGTGTGTGTGTGCTAGTGAGTAAGTGTGTGCCTGTCTGTCTGTGTGTTTGTGTGTATGTGTGTGAGTGTGTATGTGTATCTGTGTTTGTGAGTGTGTGAGAGTCTATGTGTGTGTTAATGAATGTGTGCATGTGTGTGTGTTTGTGAGCATGCCTGTGTGACTGTGTGTGTATATGTGTGTGTGTGTCTGTGTGTGAGAGTGACTCTGTGTGTGTGTGTGTGTGTGTGTGTGTGTGTGTGTTCGAGTGAGTGAATGTGTGTGACTGTTTGTGTGTGTGTGTGTGTGTGTGTGTGAGTGATAGGGCTGTCATTTTTTAATAAAATCTAATTCGAACGGATATAAAATATCAAGCAATGTATTTGAATATAAAGCCTTCAGTTAGTCTACCGCATCAGATGTCGTCGCCGTCCTCTCCAGCAGCTGGACTTTGTTTACGGATGCCATAGCAACTCTCAGCGGCCACCAGGACTTATACGGTTTTATAAAAGCTATTTATTTGTTATAAAGTGTAATAATCATCTCAGAAAAAAATAAATTCTAATGTCAGACGCAGTTGAAGTAGTTGATTGTTTGCTTACATGGGGTAGGTTTAGGTGTCATTATGCCAACATTATCTTCATAACTTCTTATGAAATAAAAAGTTTATCCCTCAGAAAAATGAACTTACAGCTCGGCGCATGTGAGCGTGATGTGCGCTCTTCAGTGGTGAAGGCGCGCGCTGTGTACGTCATATAAGGACACACACTCAGAAGTAATCCGGTCAGGTCGTGTACACGGGGAAATGTTTCGTTTGATCGATTCATGAAAAGGTTTATCCACCCATCTCAAAACGATTACAATTTCATTCAGTTTGGGCATTTTTATTACGACTGAGGTGTTTATGGAGCATTTTCATTCAGATTGGACTTTTAAATCGATTACAGTGCTCCATGTTAACGCACCGACAGTAAAAAAAAATTGCGCTACATGGCACTTTAAAAACCGGATCGTTTATTTATAGTTCGATTACGGATATTTCACGTTATGTTCGAATGCAAATTCAAATATCGAATAAAAAGTGACAGCCCTAGTGTGTGAGTGTGAGTGTTTGTTTGATTGATTGTGAGTGATATTTGTGTGTGTAAGTGAGAATGTGACTGTGTGTGTGTGTGTGACGTTGACAGTGTGTGTGTGTGTGTGTGTGTGTGTGTGTGTGTGTGTGTGTGTGTGTGTGTGTGTGTGTGTTTGTGAGTGTGCCTGGGTTTGTATACGTGTGTGTGACAGTGTGTGAGTCAGTGAGTGAGTGTGTGTGTGACTGTGACAGTGTGTGTGTGTGTCTCTGTGTGTGTGTGTGTGACAGTGTGTGTGTGTGTGTGTGACTGTAACAGTGTTTGTGTTTGTGTGTGTGTGTGTGTGTGTGTGTCTGTGACAGTGACAGTGACTGTGTGTGTGTCTGTGACAGTGTGTGTCAACCTGTTCACACTCCGAAGGCTTCAAAATCTGAAGCATGGTCAAGTGCTATCCACATCACAGGGAAGACGCTAAAGGTGCCCCTGGTCAAATCCCCAAAAGCGATTGGCATCTCCAGCCGCCGAAGATTATCAACACATCACATTTCAAATATTGCCACCCGTCACGTCAGATTTCATTGTGAAATGTCATTGGCTCTCGAGTGTCTGGTGACCGATTGCGTCATTACGTCAGCAGTGATTGTGAAATGTCATTGGCTCTCGTGCGTCTGGTGACCGATTGCGTCATTACGTCAGCAGTGATTGTGAAATATCATTGGCTCTCGAGTGTCTGGTGACCGATTGCGTCATTACGTCAGCAGTGATTGTGAAATGTCATTGGCTCTCGTGCGTCTGGTGACCGATTGCATCATTACCTCAGCAGTGATTGTGAAATGTCATTGGCTCTCGTGTGTCTGGTGACCGATTGCATCATTACGTCAGCAGTGATTGTGAAATGTCATTGGCTCTCGTGCGTCTGGTGACCGATCGCGTCATTACGTCAGCAGTGATTGTGAAATGTCATTGGCTCTCGTGCGTCTGGTGACCGATTGCGTCATTATGTCAGCATTGATTGTGAAATGTCATTGGCTCTCGTGCGTCTGGTGACCGATCGCGTCATTACGTCAGCAGTGATTGTGAAATGTCATTGGCTCTCGTGTGTCTGGTGACCGATTGCATCATTACGTCAGCAGTGATTGTGAAATGTCATTGGCTCTCGAGTGTCTGGTGACCGATTGCGTCATTACGTCAGCAGTGATTGTGAAATATCATTGGCTCTCGAGTGTCTGGTGACCGATCGCGTCATTACGTCAGCAGTGATTGTGAAATGTCATTGGCTCTCGTGCGTCTGGTGACCGATTGCATCATTACCTCAGCAGTAATTGTGAAATGTCATTGGCTCTCGTGCGTCTGGTGACCGATCGCGTCATTACGTCAGCAGTGATTGTGAAATGTCATTGGCTCTCGTGTGTCTGGTGACCGATTGCATCATTACGTCAGCAGTGATTGTGAAATATCATTGGCTCTCGAGTGTCTGGTGACCGATTGCGTCATTACGTCAGCAGTGATTGTGAAATGCCATTGGCTCTCGTGTGTCTGGTGACCGATTGCGTCATTACGTCAACAGTGATTGTGAAATGTCATTGGCTCTCGTGTGTCTGGTGACCGATTGCGTCATTACGTCAGCAGTGATTGTGAAATGTCATTGGCTCTTGTGCATCTGGTGACCGATTGCATCATTACGTCAGCAGTGATTGTGAAATGTCATTGGCTCTCGTGCGTCTGGTGACCGATTGCGTCATTACGTCAGCAGTGATTGTGAAATGTCATTGGCTCTCGTGTGTCTGGTGACCGATCGCGTCATTACGTCAGCAGTGATTGTGAAATGCCATTGGCTCTCGTGCGTCTGGTGACCGATTGCGTCATTACGTCAGCAGTGATTGTGAAATGTCATTGGCTCTCGTGTGTCTGGTGACCGATTGCGTCATTACGTCAGCAGTGATTGTGAAATGTCATTGGCTCTCGTGCGTCTGGTGACCGATTGCGTCATTACGTCAGCAGTGATTGTGAAATGTCATTGGCTCTCGTGTGTCTGGTGACCGATTGCGTCATTACGTCAGCAGTAATTGTGAAATCTCATTGGCTCTCGAGTGTCTGGTGACCGATTGCGTCATTACGTCAGCAGTGATTGTGAAATATCATTGGCTCTCGAGTGTCTGGTGACCGATTGCGTCATTACGTCAGCAGTGATTGTGAAATGTCATTGGCTCTCGTGTGTCTGGTGACCGATTGCGTCATTACGTCAGCAGTGATTGTGAAATGTCATTGGCTCTCGTGCGTCTGATGACCGATTGCGTCATTACGTCAGCAGTAATTGTGAAATGTCATTGGCTCTCGTGCGTCTGGTGACCGATTGCGTCATTACGTCAGCAGTGATTGTGAAATGTCATTGGCTCTCGTGGGTCTTGTGACCGATTGCATCATGTCAGCAGTGATTGTGAAATGTCATTTGCTCTCGTGCGTCTGGTGACCGATTGCGTCATTATGTCAGCAGTGATCGTGAAATGTCATTGGCTCTCGTGCGTCTGGTGACCGATTGCGTCATTACGCCAGCAGTGATTGTGAAATGTCATTGGCTCTCGTGCGTCTAGTGACCGATTGCGTCATTACGTCAGCAGTGATTGTGAAATGTCATAGGCTCTCGTGCGTCTGGTGACCGATTGCGTCATTACGTCAGCAGTGATTGTGAAATGTCATTGGCTCTCGTGCGTCTGGTGACCGATTGCGTCATTACGTCAGCAGTGATTGTGAAATGTCATTGGCTCTCGAGTGTCTGGTGACCGATTGCGTCATTACGTCAGCAGTGATTGTGAAATGTCATTGGCTCTCGTGCGTCTGCTGACCGATTGCGTCATTACGTCAGCAGTGATTGTGAAATGTCATTGGCTCTCGTGTGTCTGGTGACCGATTGCGTCATTACGTCAGCAGTGATTGTGTGTGAGTGTGTGCGTGTGTTTGTGAGTGAGAGTCTAAGTGTGTGTTAATGAGTGTGTGCGTGTGTTTGTGAGTGAGAGTCTAAGTGTGTGTTAATGAGTGTGTGCGTGTGTTTGTGAGTGAGAGTCTACAGTCCCTGACAAAAGTCTTGTCGCTTATCTATTTTCTAGAAATACCTGATATTAACCTGACTTTTAATTAATTAATTGGTGTTAGAAATAGCTCATATGAAAAGCTAAAACCCTCCCAAATGATGCTTAATGCACTGAAATAAATAATTTTCACAGAAAAAATATGTATCATTTAATCAAGACAGAAAGGTCAAATTTTGGCAAGACAAACGTTTTGTCGCCTATACAGAAATTGAACAAATTTACTGCAAATACAAAAATATGAATTTAATATCTTGTATGACTTCCATGAGCTTGAAGGACTGCATCCATGCGGTTTGGCAAGGATTCATACAATTTATTGATGAAGTCATCAGGAATAGCTAAGAAAGCAGTCTTGCATGCCTCCCAGAGTTCATCAATATTCTTTGGTTTCGTCTTCCATGCGTCCTCTTTCATCCTACCCCACATATGCTCAATGATGTTCATGTCTGGTGACTGGGCTGGCCAATCCTGGAGCATCTTGATCTTCTTCGCCTTGGGGAACTTTGATGTGGAGATGGAAGTATGCGATGGAGCACCGTCCTGCTGCAGAATTTGGCCTCTTTTATGGTTGGGAATATAAGAGGTAGCTAAGATTTCTTGGTATTTTAGACTATTGATGTTGCCTTCCACCCTGCAGATCTCTCGCACACCCCCATACTGGATGTAACCCCAGACCATGATTTTTCCGCCACCAAACTTCACTGTTTTCTGGGTGAATCTCGGATCCATTCTGGCTCCAGTAGGTCTCCTGCAATATTTGCGGCGACTGTGGTGTAATTCAACAGAAGATTCATCTGAAAAATCCACCTTCTGCCACTTTTCCTGCGTCCATCCTTTTAGCAGGCTGTGGGCCTTGGCAAATGCCACACGGTTTTTCAATTGTCTTTTGTTTAGTGCTGGCTTCTGGGCACTGATTCAACCATGGTGGCCATTTCGAGACAGAATCCGACAAACTGTTCTGGTTGACACAGGGACTTCAGGTGACCAGGTCTCGTGGAGCTCTGCTGCAGTGGAAAATGGGCTGGCCTTGGATTTTCGAGCCAACAAACGGTCCTTGTGAGCAGTTGTCTTGCGGGGTCTGCCTGACCTGGGCTTGTCAAAAACGTCTCCAGTCTCTTCAAATCTTTTTTTTATCCTCTGTACTTGACGCTGAGACACATTGAAGGTGTCTGCCACATCAGCAGTGGATCTGGTCTTCAGCCTCTTGATAATCAAAACTTTAGTCTCTGGGTGAATCTTAGGCATGTTTGCAGAGGTCTAGTTGCAGTTGATGTGAAGGTCTAGCGAACTGGGGTTCTTTTTATACACACTTGAGACCTAATTGATCCATTATTAGTCACAGGGGAAGCTCATATGACAAGGTGACAACACTTGTGTCTTTGCAAAAATGGACTCAATGGACTTTACCAAGCTGTGAATATTAGAATACTTTTTGAACGTTTAGTTTTTCACTGAAACATTATCACAAAAGCTGGTGGGATTAAAATGAGCCATTTCTTGTAAAAATATCTTGATTAGAAATATATTTCAGCGGCACTTTAGGTCAATTTGTACACAAGCGACAAGACTTTTGTCAGGGACTGTATGTGTGTGTTAATGAGTGTGTGCGTGTGTTTGGGAGTGAGAGTCTATGTGTGTGTTAATGAGTGTGCGCGTGTGTTTGTGAGTGAGAGTCTATGTGTGTGTTAATGAGTGTGTGCGTGTGTTTGCGAGTGAGAGTCTAATTGTGTGTTAATGAGTGTGTGCGTGTGTTTGCGAGTGTGTGTGTGTGAGAGAGAGAGTCTATGTGTGTGTTAATGAGTGTGTGCGTGTTTGCATGTGTGTGTGTGTGAGAGAGAGAGTCTATGTATGTATTAGTGTGTGCGTGTGTTTGTGTGCTTGTTTTTGTGACATATGAGGACACAAATGTGTATAATGCCATGGGTATGACACAGGTATTACAGGAGAGGGTGAAATATGAGGACATTACCCATGGCCCCACTTTTCAAAAGGCTTATAAATCACACAGGAGGAGTTTTTTGAGAAAGTAAAAATGCAGAATGTGTATTTACATTTAATATTGCTGTTTAATTAAACTATTCAAGTGTAAATCATTTCATAATTTGATTAAAACATACAAAATAATGCGTAATCTAATTACAGGTCCAGTCAGCATAATCGGTGTTGGACGGCTCTCTTACTGCTGAACATTTGGACTGTTACTGACGCTGGAGTTTGGATTGTTCTGGGTTACCGTTGGCCTTTCCGGACTGCTTTCTGCTGTGAACACCTGCCTGTTTCTGATCGTCAGTTGGGATGTCTCTGTTGGTTTTGTTTGCTCCTCGTCTGACTATCCTGCTTGTCTGACACTGATTCTCGCCTCATGATTTGGATTTGATTGTCCTGGATTCTGACCTCCTGCCTGCCTGACCATTCTCTTCAGTTCTGAGCTGTTTTGGGGTCTTGCGGTTTGGACTGTCTTTATTATTGTTTCAATAAATTGAAGTTAAGCATTCTTCTGCTTTTGGGTCCTCCTTCCTCAGGTCGTCACAAGTAGTAAAATGTTCAAGAGGAGTTCATCCATTAGATATTTTAAATAACCAACAACAGCGTTTAATGCTTTGTAAGCGGTTGTAAAGAGTGCGTCTCAATGTATATTATATTATTTATTTCAACAGTGTTGTGTAAAACTATATGATTACTATGATACTTTTAGAACCAAATATTATTGCCCCATTGTTATTATTTTTGTATTTTAAATCATTTTAAAGGCCATTGTTTGCTTAGGTCTATTTTTATTACCACAAAAAATCAGATTACTCGATTAATCGTCAAAATAATCAACCGAATACTCGATTACTTAAAAAATAACCATTAGTGACAGCTCTAAATGTAACAATAGTTTGATTCCTCTTTTCAATTTTGTTACTTTATGAATACATTAAATTATAAAATTCACAGTGTGATGCGCAGGTGATGCTCATTTGCAATCACTCCACCGGCCTCACACCGTTCCCTCACGGCTCTTGCCCGCCCTGCTCGTCACACACAGAGACTCAGTTTCATATCAGAGTCACGTATGATCTTACCACAGTGTCTCCAGTTTACAGAGAGGATTCTCCAGTCCAGCAGAGAGCAGCTTCACTCCTGAATCTCCTAGATTATTCCCGTTCAGATCCAGATATCTAAGGTGTGAGGGGTTTGATCTCAGAGCTGAAGCCAGAGCAGCACAACCTTCAGCTGTGACACCACAGCTCCTCAACCTGTAGAGAACAATGACACACATTAAGTCTATCTCCAAAGCTAAACATGAGCACTTACACTAAATAAATAAATAACACAATGCTGTCAATATGAAATATATATAAATACTCATTAGTTCATGTTGTTAAAATACATCAGTTAGGATTAGAGGAGAGAATATACAGTTTGTACAGTATAACAACATTATTTCAGTGGAAAGACCCATTAAACATGGAAACCCAATGTGTGTGAGAAAGTGTGTGTGTGTGTGTGTGTGTGTGTGTGTGTGTGTGTGTGTGTGTGTGTGAGTGTGAGAGAGAAAGTGTGTGTGTGAGTGTATTTGTGTATGAGAGTGTGTGTGTGTGTGTGAGAGAAAGTGAGAGAGAAAGTGTGTGTGTGAGTGTATTTGTGTATGAGAGAGTGTGTGTGTGTGTGTGTGTGTGTGTGTGTGTGTGTGTGTGTGTGTGTGTGTGAGAAAGTGAGAGAGAAAGTGTGTGTGTGAGTGTATTTGTGTATGAGAGAGTGTGTGTGTGTGAGAGAGAGAGAGAGAGAGAGAGAGAGAGAGAGAGAGAGAGAGAGAGAGTGATGCTGTGTGTGTATGTTTGTGTATAAGTTTGTGAGTGTGTGTGTTTGTGTGACTGTGTTCATGAGTGAGTGTGTATGTGACTGAGTGTGCATGTGAGTGTGTGTGTGTGTGTGTGAGAGAGTGTCTGTATGTGTGACTGTGTGTATGAGTGTATATATGTGTGTGTTTGTTTGTGAGTGAGTGTCGCCTATGGAATGTCCCCACATTTTACAAAAACAAACGTGTGTGACTGTGTGTGTGTGTATGTGTGTGTGTGTGACTGGGTATGTGTGCATGTCTGTGTGTGCGTGTATGTGACTGTGTGTGAGTTTGTGTGACTGTGTTCATGACTGAGTGTGTACGTGACTGTGTGTGAGTTTGTTGTTGTATGTGTGTGTGTGAGTGAATGAGTGTGACTGTGTGTGTATGTGAATGTGACAGTGTGTGTGTGTGTGTGTGTATGCGACTAAGTTTGTGAGAGTGAGTTTGAGTGAGTTTATGCGTGTTCATGAGTTTGTGAGTGTGTGTTTGTATATGTGTGTGTGTGTGTGTGTATGTGTATGTGACTGTGTGTGTGTATGTATGTGACTGTGTGTGTGCGCGCGCATGTCTGTCTGTGTGTTTATGTGACTGTGTGTGTGTGTTTGTTTTTGTGAAATATGAGGACACAAATGTGTATGATGCCATGGGTATGACACAGGTATTACAGGAGAGGGTGAAATATGAGGACATTACCCATGGCCCCACTTTACAAAAGGCTTATAAATCACACAGGAGGAGTTTTTATGAGAAAGTAAAAATGCAGAATGTTTCCTGTGAAGGGTAGGTTTAGGGGTAGTGTGTGTGTGCGTGTGCGTGTGCGTGTGCGTGCGCGTGTGTGTGATGGGTAGGTTTAGGGGCAGTGTAAGGGGATAGAAAATACGGTTTGTACAGTATAAAAACCATTACGCATATGGAATGTCCCCATATTTCACAAAAACAAACATGCATGTCTCTTTCTGTCTGTGTGTGTGTGTAATTGTATCTGTGTGTATCTGTGTGCGTGTGTGTGTGGGTGTAATCAATGTTACATTGTACAGATCACACATTTATAGTTGTAAATGCGAGTATAGTAAATATGAGTAAGTGTGTGTGTGTGTGTGTGTGTGTGTGTGCATGAGTGAGTAAGAGTGTGTGTGTGTGTGTGCGCGCGAGTGTGTGCGAGTTTGTGAGTGTGTGTGATTGTGTGTGCGTGGTGTCCCATATGGAAAAGTCTTGCTAAAAACATATGTGATTCTTATATGTTCCAATAGAAAACTATAAGGATCATATATGCTGCAAAAACCACATATACAAATTGTACAATATTCATGTATTTTCAATCATATATGTCCTACACTGTAAAAAAAACTATATGCTGGATTGTGTTAAATACAACCCCTGCAAATCAGTAAGATTTTACTTTAGTGAATGAATTAGCAAGTAAAACGAATAAAAATGGGTAACCCTAACGCAAAGAAAATATTTCCTTATATATGTGAATGATAAATATATTAAATTATTTAACTGCATATTAAAAATATACAGGATAAATATATTACAATATTTAATAATACATGAGGAATTGCTGCTTTCAATTAGAAAAATATGTGACAATATATTTACTTATATATCATAATGTATGTCATTTTATTTGATGTGCATGTGATGATATACCCAAAAATATATTGAACAAAATAATATATATATTACAAAATAAAGGAACTGTAGTCCGTTACAGTTACTGAGAAAGTGCTATTATATTACAGTTACTTATGAAAATGTTAACAATTACAAAGGGTTTTATATATATATATATATATATATATATATATATATATATATATATATATATATATATATATATATATATATATATATATATATATATATATATATATATATATATATATATACACACACATACAGTTAACAATAACACAAGTCAAGCACACTGGCATGTTCCTACATATTTAGCAAAGAGCTATAACTCCTGAAAAGTGCACCGGTATTATTGTTAATAAAAGTAACAGTTTTATTGCTTTTTGGCCAAAAGTCAACCTCACTATATCCACTATTTCACCCTATCTCCTTCTATTAATTTGAGCAAAACCACATTAAATAACAATTAATTTTAACATTTAACCTCCTTTAAATCAGAAGTATGATGGGAAGTAGAAATTTGTTGTAACTCATTCTGTAAAAGTGTTTATGTGTGTACATGCATTCACATTAATATGGGAAATTCAATCTACAGTAAGGCTACACAATAAAGGATACAACTTAATGGATATTACATGTAATACTATTTATATCTTAATTACTAAATATTGTATGTGTTAAAATATAGCCATATTTTATAAATATAGTCAATATGCATACATTGCAGTAGCTATATTAAAAAAGGCTTTAGTTTCCTTTATTCCTTTATATTTCGTTTAATATAGGCTATTTTGCATATAATTGCAGTATATTCCCATATATTTGTTTCGTCATGTTCTACCCATACAAACTATTTGTTAATAGCAATATTAGCAATATTTAAAAAATAATAATTAAACACACACTCTAGGCTTAGACGATGTAAAGTGTTAGCGTTAGGCTTAGACGATGAAGATTTCTGTAACAAAAATAGCCTTAGTTCTGTAATCGCAAACTGCGCATGCGTCAACGCGCCGCGGCCAGGAGGAAATCAATCGCGGGTTCTTGTTGTCTCCGTGATATGATTGCCTCCCAGCGGGACCGCGAAGTGTCGAGCTCCAGGTAAGAATTGTGTTTGTCATGTCGTTCTCAATGCAAATGTTAACTTATTTAATGGCAAGATTTGCTAAAAGATTTGTAAATTGTTCGTTTCTGTTATCATGTCGGTACCACAGCCTTATTGTTAAGTAACGTACAGGTAACGTTAAGCCTAATTATGCTGCGCGCACGTGCAAAAATTAAATTACAAGTATTTAATGTGCAAAAACAAGTGAAAAATGCTTATATTTGTATTAAAGTAAACTGTATGATTGGTCTCCTCATTTGTTAGTCCCTTTGAATAAAAGCGTCTGCTAAATGATCAAATGTAAAAAACAACTATTCTAGTTGTTTAACTATGTCATTTGATAACTAAGTTAAACCCTAAAGCACATGGTTTGCATAGATAACGTTATAAAACGATTGTGTGACACAGTGAAAGCTGTGTGACACTGACAAAAAGCAAAAGTTAGAAAAAATGTAATGTGATGTTTACCGGTATGTTCCTTTTGTCATCATTGATAGTCTATTTTGTGCCAATTCACTTTAAAAGAGTTAATGTTTTAGTGAACTTGAGTTTGCAAATGGCTCTAATGTAGTTAAAATATAGCTAAAATATAAACTTCTATCATTTGCATTCATGTAACTGCAACATATGAATCTAAATGATGTACAATATTACAATTTTGTAATAGAAAGTAAGTTACTGTATAAGAATATTGTTATACTGAAAAAAACATTATATTGAAACGTGTTTCTAATATTCCTGTATGTAAAAGGGGTGGTCAAGAAGATTTTCTTTTTCTTCCACACAGAAAGATCTTCATGAAAACATTTGAAGACCACGCAAGAAGAACAGGTTCAGCCACAGACTGTTTCATCCCATGAGGACTGGTTCAGTTCTGAACGGGAAGTGTTAAAGAAGTTTATGTAATGTGAGTTGTAAGACTTGAACTAATGTTAACAAATTAGACTTTATTGTAATGTATTAACTAACATGAACTAACAATGAGCAATACATTATTACAGTATTTATTAAACTTTGTCAATTTTTAACGTTTAGTTCACCCAAAAAATGTATGTTGTTAAATGACCCTCATGTCGTTCCAAACCCATAAGACGTTCATTTATTTTCAGAACACAACAAATAAAGCTTTAATATGTGTACTATAATTACTAAATGTATATGTATGTGTATGTAAAATTATAAAGTAAGTTAATATAGTAAAGTTAATATGTAAAATAAGTTAATATAGCAATTGATATAGATACTGATATAGATATCCATATTTATAACCTTATTGACTAAAATAACCAGCTCATGGCAGACGACTTGCGTCCAGAGAGTGACCTGAGTGATGCGATGTAGGAGTAGCGTAAGCTTCAATGTCTCTCTGGGCAACAAAATCAAGCGCTTCTCTTATATCGAATCCTCTTTAAATTCAAATTCGTGACCAGTGTTTTGTTTTCCTCTATTCTCTGCATAACCGCATTCATCAATACATCATGCTTCAGGTCAGAGGTCACTCTTTTGGTGTAAGTAGACACGCACGGTTGACTGCCGGAAGATAGATATTTTAGTCTATAAAGTCAAAAATATGGATATTTTTCTAATAAAAAATTCATAGCTTCTCTTCTGAAGGCCTTTATTAAAAAAAAATTTAAATGTCCTGATAATTTACTCACCCCCATGTCATCCAAGATGTTCATGTTTTTCTTTCTTCAGTCAAAAAGAAATTCAGTTTTTTGAACAAAATATTCCAGGATTTTTCATCATATAATGGTTTTTAGTTGCAACCAAAATACTGAAGATCCAAATCAATGCAGTTCCACCTTCGTGTTTACAAAGCGCTCAGGTGAAGACTAATACAAACGCCTTCTAGCCAATAAAAAAAATATAAAATAACGATATTGGATGATTTTGAAGTTGAAAATTGAGTGTTTTTGCTAAAGGGCGTTTATTAGTCTTCACATGAGCGCTTCGTAAACACGAGGGCGGGACTTCTGCCTTCGTCTATGTGACCATTTCCACGTGATTAGGTCATCCTTGGCACCTCGCAGAGCTGAGTAAGTTGAACAATTAAGGTTGAAGAGTATATTCATTTTTTTAAATGACTGATCGTTTGACTAGATAAGACCCTTTTCCTCATCTGGGATCACGCAGAGGCTATGAAGCCCTTTGAAACGGCGTTGATTTGGACCTTAAACATTTTGGTTGCAATTGAAAACCATTATATGATGAACAATCCTGGAATGTTTTCTTCAAGAAACGTAATTTTTTTTCCACTGAAGAAATATACATGAACATCTTGGATGAGATGGGGGTGAGTAAATGATCAGTCAATTTTAATTTTGGGGTGAACTAATCCGTTCATTATCTTTGATTGATGGCCATGACACAGTCTTCAATGTATTTTGTTGTTGTTTTTTGGGTTTTGTTTTTTTCCTGAGCAAAGTTCAGTTTGCTATCAAGTTGGAATTGTAAATTACTCATGTGGAGTATAAATTGATTATTTCATTTTGTGTTGAAATAAAAGTGTTTCCATCACAAATTTGTGTATGTCATTGATTGAAATCATATATGGTTAGTATATGCAGAGATGTTGTAATATTGACTGAAATCATGTAGGATTATTATATGTAGTTTATATGTATATTATATAAACTTGAAGAGCTAACACACCATTTCCCTATTAAAAACATATGAAATCTGTATAAAAAGCCTATAAACAAATGACACAAAATATAAATAAATCCTATATGACTTTAATATGACTAGCATATGATTCAGTATAAGAACTTTATATGATTTGTATATGAATATCATGTATTTTCTACTAATACCATTGCATACATTTTACATGTAAAACTCATATAAGATTTTTGCAGTATTCATACATGACCCAAAAGTTTTCTGTGTGCTTTTTAGTATGAAATGGGCCATAAACGGTCTGATTTTGTGTATGACATATATGGGACTTACATTAAACATATAAGAATTCTGACTGATTTAAGTAAGGAAAATATATGGTCGCTATATATGAACCATATAGGTTTTTTTCATATGGGGTGTGTATGTATGTGTGTGTGTGTCTGAGTTTCTGTGTATGTGTATCTGTGTGAGTGACTGTGTATGTGCATTTGTGTGTGTGTTTGTGTGTGTGTGCGTGCGCCCAGAGTTTGAACTAGGGATGGGCGATTTGGCCTAGAATCAGGGGCGCAGCAAACTTTTCAAAAGTGCGGGGATGGATGTGGTTTGTTTGTTAACGATGAATAAAATAACAGAAGGATACAAAACGAATAACATACAATAAAGTGACCAGATTCCTGAAGTGGAAACCGCGGACATTTCCTATTCCAGTGGTCCAAATACCACTAAAAAACTAATTTGTTATTATCTATTAATTGAAAAACAGGGACAATATATGTTTGAATGTTTTTTGGTGTTGTGGGCTCCCTATATTATTATTAACATTAATAATCTTCATGATTTAGTTTGATTATTATGATTTTTGATGATGCGCTGCAGTCAGTTGCAGCTCGTGGCTCTAAGTTTCACGGGTAGATTGCGTCATCAACACACATTATCGCAATAGTGCAATAGAAGTAAGGCCAATTTTGTATTGTTTATATTACATATTATTCATACCGCCCATTACTTTATTATTATTCATATCGTCCATTAGAGCATAAAGCACAAGGGGCATTAGTTTGTGCTCATTTTTTAAATATTGATCAGATGGATGCATCATCCAAGTATTTCTTTGGTCATGAGAAGAAGAACGGGCAGAAACGTTTAATTCATGCTCTGCGTTCTGAGGATGGTACTTTGTTATCTAATCCCAGACAGATTCGTGAGGTAGCAATTCGGTTTTATCAGTCCCTGTACAGAAGTGAAATTAAGCCGGAAGGGGGGGGAAATCTCCTTTTTTAGATGATCTACCAAAGACCTCAGAAGAGTCCAATGTAGAACTGGATTGTAGCCTAACTCTAGGAGAGCTCCATAAAGCACTCTAAGACATGGAGTCTGGAAAGGCTCCTGGTGTGGATGGGCTTCCAGTGGATTTTCTGAAAGGGTTTTGGTCGGAGATAGGGTGTGACCTGCTGGAGGTGTTCAATGAGAGCTTGCTAAAGGGTGGGTTGCCGTTGAGCTGCCGAAGGGCAGTGGTTACTCTTCTTCCGTCTCACTGAGATTAAGAACTGGAGGCCGGTATCCCTTCTGTGCAGTGATTACAAATTACTTTCTAAAACTTTGGCTAACAGATTGACTAAGGTAATGGGGCAGGTGATCCATCTAAATCAATCTTATTGCATACCTAGCAGGTCAATCTTTGACAATATTTCTTTAATTAGAGATATTATACAGGTTTCCAAATTATTTAATATCAATTGTGGTTTGTTGTCTTTAGACCAAGAGAAAGCGTTTGATCGGGTGGAGCACGCTTATTTATGGAATGTTTTAAAAGCTTTTGGTTTTAAGGAGAAGTTTTTAAACATGATTAAAATTCTTTATAGTGACATTGAGAGTTTTGTTAAGATTAATGGTGGCTTATCCGCTCCATTCAAGGTCAATAGAGGTATTAGACAAGGATGCTCATTATCAGGAATGTTATATTCTATTGCTATTGAACCACTTCTACAAGCAGTCAGGAAGAATATAGATGGTGTTAGGATACCATCTTGTGATGTTAATGTTTGCTTATCAGCTTATGCCGATGATCTTATAGTAATGATTAATAAACAAAATGACATACATGTTTAATCTAGACTGATAGAAGACTTTGGAAAAAAAGTGAAGCTTTTTTATTAGGGGACTGGAATGAAGGGAGACCAATTCTTCCTGAAGGAGTTTTTTTTGGGAGATGACGATGTTGTACAAAAAAATTGGGATGGGGTTTTGCAAAAAGTTAAAGGTGGTTTAGACAAATGGAGATGGATTCTACCAAACTTGCCTTATAGGGGAAGAACACTTATTGTAAATAATTTAGTGGCTTCACTTTTATGGCATAAATTGGTTTGTATCGATCCTCCTGTGAAGTTGATAGCTGAGATTCAAGCAGTGTTTGTTGACTTTTTTTGGGACAAGCTCCATTGGATTCCTCAGAGTATTTTATTTTTACCCAAGGAAGAAGGGAGATAAGGACTGGTTCATATCCAGAGCAGAATTGCAGCTTTTCGGCTGCTTTTCTTACAAAGACTTCTTGATGGACCTATAAATGCAAGCTGGAGGGCGATTGGTTGTGCTTTACTTAGGACTGTGGGAAACCTTGGACTGGATAAACCTTTATTTTTAATGGACCCTAAGTGCCTGGATCTTTCAAAGTTGTCATCTTTTTATCAGCATGTTTTCAAGATTTGGAGTTTTTTTCATGTTCAGAGGAATGAAAATTGTCATTCCATTTTTTGGCTGCTTAATGAACCTTTGATCATTCTGATAATAATGCGGGTTGTCCGTTTTGTCCTCAAAAAGAGACTGTTTTTCATGCGTTTATGCAGTGTTCCAGACTTGATCCGTTGATTGAAGTGCTGAAGGAATTGTGTACCAAATTTAATGTATGTTTTTATCCTGAAACTTTCATTTTTGGTTTTAAATATGTACAAAAAAAGCGTGTTATCTTTCAATTATTGAATTTTATTCTTGGGCAAGCTAAAATGGCGATCTACATGAGTATAAAGAGTAAAATTGAACAAAGAAGCAATGATGATGTTGTTGTTATTTTTTAGTCTTTACTTAAAGCAAGAATTCGGATTGATTTTAGATATTACAAGGCTATGTGTGACCTTTCTACTTTTGATTTGAAATGGTGTATTTGTGATGCTTTGTGTACAGTTGTTGATGATGAATTATTTTTGTGTGTTTAATTTTGTGTGAAAAAGGGGAATGTAAAACAAAAAAAACAAAGAATCCCATAAATTGTGATGTGAAAATCTTAAAAACAAAATCTGTTTTTGTAAAACAGTATTTTTTTGGTGATTTGTAAATAAAGTATTTTTCAAAATCTCTCTCTCTCTCTCTCTCTCTCTCTCTCTCTCTCTCTCTCTCTCTCTCTCTCTCAGCATACTGAGCACTCCGAGCGAGCTGTGCTGTGCTAAACATGGAGCTTTTTCCTTCCCATGGTGAATAATCACAGCAGTGAAGCAGTGCATTTATCCTTCATTCATGCAATATCTCTTCAGTCAGTACAGTAGCCTAAATTTTAGTAATGTTTCTATTTAACGTTAAATAAAATGAGGCATGGTATGCTAACTGTATCTTACATCACTTGCATATAACTATCTCGCGGTTCAACAATTTTACCTCCTGCCGACCAAAATCCAGCGTACTTCCAGACATGGCTTTAGATTATGGAGTTAAAATCTCTTTCTCTGCTGTGGTCGAGTTGGGCTCTGCACTTTCTGCCATCTTCCCTTCAAGACGCGTCAACTTTCAGCAGTGACAGTGCGACTCCAGTGACCTGTCCATGAACCCTCAGGCGTGCGCTCGCTCGCAAAGCAGACAGCCACACCTCTACTACAGCGGCGGGGGATTTATTCCGTTTTTTTTTATTATTTTTTTATTCGAACATTAATTTTCACCTTCGAAATACATTTTTTTAAAAACTATTCAAATATATATTCAGAATTTAGAATATTCGTTGACAGCCCTAACACACACACACACACACACACACACACACACACACACACACACACACACACACGTTTGTTTTTGTGAATTGTGGGGACATTCCATAGGCGTAATGGTTTTTATACTGTACAAACCGTATTGTCTATCCCCTTACACTGCCCCTAAACCTACCCATCTCAGGAAACATTCTGCATTTTAACTTTTTCAAAAAAACTCCTCCTGTATGATTTATAAGCATTTTGAAAAGTGGGGACATGGGGTAATGTCCTGATATGTCACCATTTTCTGTAATACCTGTGTCATACACATGTTATTATACACATTTTTGTCCTGATATGTCACAAAAACAAGCACACCATATTACAGCACAGTAGAGCTACACACACACACACACACCATATTACAGCACAGTAGAGCTACACACACACGCACCATATTACAGGACAGAAGAGCCACACACACACACACACACACACACACACCATATTACAGCACAGTAGAGCCACACATGCAGACACACACACACCATATTACAGCACAGTAGAGCCACACATGCACACACACACCATATTACAGCACAGTAGAGCCACACACACACACACACACACACCATATTACAGCACAGTAGAGCCACACACACACATATTACAGCACAGTAGAGCCACAGACACACACACACACACCATATTACAGCACAGTAGAGCCACACACACAACCACAATATTACAGCACAGTAGAGCTACACATACACACACACTATATTACAGCACAGTAGAGCTACACACACACACACTATATTAAAGCACAGTAGAGCCACACACACCATATTACAGCACAGTAGAGCCACACACACACACACACCATAGTACAGCACAGTAGAGCCACACACACACACACACACACACACACCATATTACAGCACAGTAGAGCTACACACACGAAACATATTACAGCACAGTAGAGCTACACACACACACACACACACACACACACACACCATATTACAGCACAGTAGAGCTACACACACACACACACCATATTACAGCACAGTAGAGCTACACACACACACACACACACACACACACACACCATATTACAGCACAGTAGAGCTACACACACACACACACACACACACACACACCATATTACAGCACAGTAGAGCTACATACCCACACACCATATTACAGCACAGTAGAGCTACACACACACACACACACACACCATATTACAGCACAGTAGAGCTACACACACACACACACACACACACACCATATTACAGCACAGTGGAGCTACACACACACGCACCATATTACAGCACAGTAGAGCTACACACACACACACAATATTACAGCACAGTAGAGCTACACACACACACGCACCATATTACAGCACAGAAGAGCTACACACACACACACAATATTACAGCACAGTAGAGCTACACACACACACGCACCATATTACAGCACAGAAGAGCTACACACACACACACAATATTACAGCACAGTAGAGCTACACACACACACGCACCATATTACAGCACAGAAGAGCTACACACACACACCATATTACAGCACAGTAGAGCTACACACACACACCATATTACAGCACAGTAGAGCTACACACACACACACACACCATATTACAGCACAGTAGAGCTACACACACACGCACCATATTACAGGACAGAAGAGCCACACACACTCACACACACACCATATTACAGCACAGTAGAGCCACACATGCAGACACACACACACCATATTACAGCACAGTAGAGCCACACATGCACACACACACACCATATTACAGCACAGTAGAGCTACACACACACACACACCATATTACAGCACAGTAGAGCTACACACACACACACACCCACACACACACACCATATTACAGCACAGTAGAGCTACACACACACACACACACACACACACACACCATATTACAGCACAGTAGAGCTACATACCCACACACCATATTACAGCACAGTAGAGCTACACACACACACACACACACACACCATATTACAGCACAGTAGAGCTACACACACACACACACACACACCATATTACAGCACAGTGGAGCTACACACACACGCACCATATTACAGCACAGTAGAGCTACACACACACACACAATATTACAGCACAGTAGAGCTACACACACACACGCACCATATTACAGCACAGAAGAGCTACACACACACACACAATATTACAGCACAGTAGAGCTACACACACACACGCACCATATTACAGCACAGAAGAGCTACACACACACACACAATATTACAGCACAGTAGAGCTACACACACACACGCACCATATTACAGCACAGAAGAGCTACACACACACACCATATTACAGCACAGTAGAGCTACACACACACACCATATTACAGCACAGTAGAGCTACACACACACACACACACCATATTACAGCACAGTAGAGCTACACACACACACACACACCATATTACAGCACAGTAGAGCTACACACACACACACCATATTACAGCACAGTAGAGCTACACACACACACACACACACCATATTACAGCACAGAAGAGCTACACACACACACACACACACACCATATTATAGCACAGTAGAGCCACACACACACACACACACACACTATATTACACCACAGTAGAGCTACACACACACACACACCATATTACAGCACAGTAGAGCCACACACACACACACACCATATTACAGCACAGTAGAGCCAAACACACACACACACCATATTACAGCACAGTAGAGCTACACACACACACACACAAACCATATTACAGCACAGTACAGCTACACACACACACACGCACAAACCATATTACAGCACAGTAGAGCTACACACACACACACACACACCATATTACAGCACAGTAGAGCTACACACACACACAAACCATATTACAGCACAGTAGAGCTACACACACACACCATATTACAGCACAGTAGAGCTACACACACACACACACACACACACACACACACACACACACACACACACACACCATATTACAGCACAGTAGAGCCACACACACAACCACAATATTACAGCACAGTAGAGCCACACACACACACACACACACACACACACACACACACACACACACACCATATTACAGCACAGTAGAGCTACACACACACACTCACCATATTACAGCACAGTAGAGCTACACACACACACACCATATTACAGCACAGTAGAGCTACACACACACACACACACACACCATATTACAGCACAGTGGAGCTACACACACACGCACCATATTACAGCACAGTGGAGCTACACACACTCGCACCATATTACAGCACAGTAGAGCTACACACACACACACCATATTACAGCACAGTAGAGCCACACACACACACACACCATATTACAGCACAGTGGAGCTACACACACACGCACCATATTACAGCACAGTGGAGCTACACACACACGCACCATATTACAGCACAGTAGAGCTACACACACACACACACACACACACACACACACCATATTACAGCACAGTGGAGCTACACACACACACACCATATTACAGCACAGTGGAGCTACACACACACGCACCATATTACAGCACAGTAGAGCTACACACACACACACACACACACACACACACACACCATATTACAGCACAGTAGAGCCACACACACACACACTATATTACAGCACAGTAGAGCCACACACACACATACCATATTACAGCACAGTAGAGCCACACACAGACACACCATATTACAGCACAGTAGAGCCACACACAGACACACCATATTACAGCACAGTAGAGCCACACACACAACCACAATATTACAGCACAGTAGAGCCACACACACACACACACACACACACACACATTACGGCACAGTAGAGCTACACGCACACACAAACACCATGTTACAGCACAGTAGAGCCACACATGCACACACACACACCATATTACAGCACAGTAGAGCCACACACACACACACACACCATATTACAGCACAGTAGAGCTACACACACACACACACACACTATATTACAGCACAGTAGAGCTACACACACACACACACACACACACTGTATTACAGCACAGTAGAGCTACACACACACACACACACACACACGCACCATATTATAGCACAGTAGAGCTACACACACACACACACACACTATATTACAGCACAGTAGAGCTACACACACACTGTGATGGCCCACGAGGCAGCCACACATCAATGAGCGGTAATGTGTCGCACTCACACTCACACTGTTTAGTTAGTTTATAGGGTAGTATTTCTGTTCTTTCACTTAATGATTCAGTATGTATAATTTTCAGCTCGATAAAAAAAAAACGGACACTTAATGCTTCAGTTAGATATTTATTTGCGCTTGTAGTACATCATTTGGGGGTTGTACACGCATTAATATTGATTTCTTTGAGTTTAAGTTACCATTGAGCTGCGGTGAGTCGGCGCTGCTGGTGGTGAGCGGGGACTTCCGGTACGCTGTCCGTGCAGGCAAAGGACCGGCCTGCTGCTTCGTCTGCCATTTTGGTTCCGCTTGCCACTACCAATCAACAGATAGACTGTGGGGGGGAATGGGATGTTTTGATATTAGGTTTATTAAGTTAATGTCTTGTTTCTTTCCTTTGGTTCTATATTGATGTAACAGGAGTTTAGGTTTATTTTGATCATTGGCCTGGCCTGTGAAATTTGATTGTATTTAGATTTAAGTTTGTGGTTTGTCTCCCCTCCCCCCTGTGTGTTTAATATGGATTAGTCCACTGGTATAAATGCGGCCCAAATGTTCTCTTTGTAGGTCAGTTCAGGTTGGTTTCAAATATATTAAGTTATTTGAGTTTAGTTTTGTTCTGTTGACCTCCTTTATAGGCCGAAATATTTGATTTGATTATTTTGACTTTAGTTTTTTTTTTTTTTTTGAATCTTTGTGTAACAGCTTGGATTGATTAAATATTCTTTTGGAAACTATTTTTTATGATTTGCCTCTCTTGGACTGATCGGTCCCTAACAAGTGGTGGCAGTGGTGGGATAATCCAGTAGGAGGCATAGTTTCCCAAAAAAAAAAAAAAAAAAACTTGAACTTTGTATTCCGTGAGCAATGAATCGAGGAGAAAGGAAAGCCACTCTAAGATCTGCTCCAGTAGAGCCATCTGAAGAAGTGTGGCAGAATCTGGGGGAGGATGGAGAATCACAAGATGGGGCCGTGGCTGAGCTTGAGTCTGAAAGCAGAGAGCCCACCATAGCTGACCTGACTGGCCTGTTTAGAGCCCACATGGCAAAGGTGGATAGCCGAGAAACTCACCGGATTCAAGAATATGCCCAGCAAGAGCGTCGTTTTAAATCTCTGCAGCATCAGTTTAATTTGTTACAACTGGAGGTGCAGGCTCGCACAACTCCAATGTCTAATGCATTGCTGACTGATGGGGACCCTTTGGAAGGGGAGGACGCAGTCTCTGGCCGCCCGCTGTCTCAGTCTACTACGGGTCGGAAGGATCTGTCGGAAACCCGTGATGCAGGTCAGTGTCAGTTTAAAGAGCCCCGACTTGAGAAATTGGCTGATTCTGACGATATTGAACACTTTCTAATTACTTTTGAGAGGATTGCAGCCGTTTGTCGGTGGCCAAAGGAGGATTGGGCCTTCCGTTTAATTCCACTCTTGACGGGGAAGGCCAGAGCGGCGTATGTCCATATGGATAGTGAGGAGGCACTTGACTATGAGGAGGTGAAATCAGCAATCTTAAGAAAATATGACATAAATCAAGAAACCTATAGACAACAGTTCCATGCTCTGGAGGTTGAACCTCTGGAGAGTCCTAAAGAATTATATGTGCGATTGAAAGAACTCTATGGGAAGTGGGTCCAGCCACGGGGTAAAACAGTGGAGGAGGTTGGTGAAATAATAATTCTTGAACAATTTCTGAGAATGCTTTCCTCTGAGCTCCAGGTGTGGATCCGGGAGCATGACCCTAAGACTGCTGCCCAAGCGGCAACGCTGGCTGACGTGTTCGTGGCCGGACGGAGGAGGAACCAGCCATGGGTGTGGGAAACGAGCAAGGATGATCATAGACAAAGCCTCCATCAGCAAACCCAGAGAAGTTTCCCCAGTGCTGGTAAGCCTCCGGGAGGAGGACTGGTTTTTTCGACTCCGTTTAAACCCCAGAGGAAAGTGCCCATCTGTTATTTGTGTGGTCAGGAAGGCCATACAAAACCTATGTGCCCTAAAAATTCTGCGAAGACAACTCATCTGTGTTATGTGCCCAGGGGTCGCACGAGTCCACCGGTGACTGGCGACTGGTTGCCACCGACGACCACCGTGGAGGTAAATGGAAGAGAGCTGCAGGCCCTGGTTGACACTGGAAGTGATCAGACCCTTGTACATCACAAGCATATCCCGTCTAATTTACTCAACTTCAGTAGGGAAAAATCAATCCGCTGTGTTCATGGTGATGAAAAGCTGCTGCCTACGGCAGAGGTGTATTTAAAGGTGAAAGAACAAACATATCTCCTAAATGTGGGTGTGGCCGACAACCTACCATTTCCGGTGGTTTTGGGACATGACTTGCCAGTGCTCTGGGACTTGTTACAGCCAGTACTCTCATGTAATATGGTCATCACTCGCTCAAGAGCAAGTCAAGGGGAAGAAGGAGAGCAGTCGCTTAGAGCCTTACCTTTCTTTGACAATGAGATAGAAACTGTCAAGTCTGCAAAGCCCAGGAAAACCTGTCGACAGAAAAGGTTGGAAAAAATTAAGTATAATGCTTCTAAAATGCCAGTTGATTCTGTCTCTGACTGTCCCCTAGAATTTAAGCTGCCGACTAACATTGTTCAGTTGCAACAGGAGGATGCCAGCCTCGTCCCATTTTGGGAGAGGGCAAAGCAAGAGGAGGCAGGAACTATTGACACTGACTGCAACAGGGGAAGTTTCTTCATTGAACATGGAATCCTTTACCGTCAGTTTAGGACTGGGACACAGCTGATGGTACCACACGGTGTCCGCAATGCTATCCTTGCCCTGGGCCATTCCATTCCCTGGGCTGGACACCTGGGGAAATCTAAAACTCTTTCAAGGATTAGAAGGCATTTTTACTGGCCCGGCTTGAAGGCAGAGGTAACCCAATATTGTAGGAGTTGCCCAGTGTGTCAAAAGGTTTCTGCACAAGGCCCGTGTCGGGTTCCTCTCCAACCACTTCCCATCATAGGTACGCCGTTTGAAAGGCTGGGGATGGATGTGGTCGGGCCGGTTGAGAAAAGTAGCTCAGGTAACCGGTTTATGCTTGTTGTAACTGACTATGCTACCAGGTATCCAGAGGTGTTTCCTTTGCGGTCCATAAAAGCAAAGTATGTAGCAACCTGTCTGGTGCAACTGTTCTCTAGAGTTGGATTTCCTTGTGAGATGTTGACAGATCAAGGGACTAACTTTATGTCTACCCTTTTGAAGCAGGTGTACACATTGCTGGGCATCAAGAGTCTGAGAACAACTCCTTACCACCCCCAGACAGATGGGCTCACCGAGAGGTTCAACCAGACCCTCAAACAGATGTTACGCAAGTTTGTTTGTGAATCCGGCAAAGATTGGGACCAATGGCTCCCCTATCTCCTGTTCGCCTATAGAGAGGTGCCCCAATCATCGACAGGGTTTTCTCCATTTGAATTTCTATATGGACATGAGGTGAGAGGTCCCCTTGCTCTGCTTCGAGAAATGTGGGAGGGAGGCCAGAGAAAGAATGAGCTGATGAATGTGGTGTCCTATGTGGTGCAGATGCGAGAACGCTTGGAGCGGATGACCGCTTTGGCCCAATCTCATCTGGCTGAAGCACAAACCAGACAGAGAACCTGGTATGATCAGTCCGCCCGTGAGCGAAGTTTTGAGCCTGGTCAGAAGGTGTTGGTGATGCTGCCCAGCAAGGAAAGTAAATTGCTGGCTAAATGGCAGGGCCCATTTGAGATCAGGAGGAAATTGGGCCCTACCACTTATGAAGTTTCCCTGTCCGGCTCAGATGGTCCTACGCGAAGGCTGCATATTAACCTTCTTAAGCAATGGGTTTCTCGTCCTGATATGCCGTCACAGAGTTTGATGATAAGGCAAGTGGAGGAAGAGGAAGACTCTGATGATCAATACCTACCCCAGCCTGCTCTAGGGAATGTGAGGCTGGATCATTTGTCAGCACAGCACCAGCTTGAGGTGAGGGCCCTCTGTCCGTCAGGGGTCTTCTCGGAATATCCGGGGTACACCACGCTAGTAGAACATGACGTTGTGAGGAGGAGGAGTTATCGGGTTCCTGAGCGTTTGCAAGAGTCACTAAGGAAGGAAGTGGATTTGATGTTGAGGTTGAAGGTCATAGAACCCTCCAGAAGTGAATGGTGCCACCCGGTGGTTCTTGTTCCAAAAAAGGATGGCTCCATAAGGTTTTGTATAGACTTCCGTTACCTTAACTCTGTGACCAAATTTGATGCCTACCCAACTCCTCGTATAGGTGACCTCACTGATCGCCTGGGTAATTCTCAATTGTTGACAACCATTGACCTTGCCAAGGGGTACTGGCAGATACCTTTGACTTCCCAGTCCCGAGAGCTGACTGCCTTCAAGACCCCATGGGGGTTATTCCATTTCCGGGTCCTTCCTTTTGGATTGCACGGGGCCCCTGCTAGTTTCCAAAGACTCATGGACCATGTTTTACGAGGGTTGACCTTTTCCGCTGCATATCTGGATGACGTGGTGATTTACAGCAACACGTGGGAGCAACATTTGCAACACATCCAGGAGGTGCTGCACCGTCTTCAGAGGGCGGGGTTGACAGTTAATCCGCAAAAATGTGCCATTGCAAAGGCCGAGACAGAATACCTGGGCTTTGTCATTGGTGGGGGGGTGATAAGGCCTCAGGTGGACAAGGTCCAGGCTATCGAGAGGTGCCCTCAGCCACAGACTCGCAAGGAGCTGCAATCCTTCCTGGGCATGGCTGGGTTTTATAACAAATTTATCCCTGACTTCTCTAACAGAGCGGCAGTTTTGACTGATATGGTGGGTTCAAGGTGTCCCAACCAGGTCCGATGGACGAAAAAAGCAGAGGCAGCATTCCAGGACATTCGTACGGCCTTGAGCAGGAATTCTGAATTGCATAATCCGGATTTTAATCAAACTTTCATTCTTCAGACAGATGCTTCAGATAGAGGACTGGGAGCTGTATTATTGCAGGGTCATTCTGGTGCTCGCCGACCCATTGCCTTTCTTAGCCGCAAGCTCTTCCCCAGAGAAACCCGTTATTCTATTGTGGAGAAGGAATGTTTGGCGATAAAGTGGGCTTTGGACTCTTTAAAGTATTACCTCTTGGGGCGGGAATTTGTCCTGGAGACTGACCACAAGGCTTTGAAGTGGCTTCATGAAATGAAAGACACCAACAGCCGAATAACTCGTTGGAGTCTGGCCCTGCAGCCCTTTCGCTTTACCATTCAGCATGTCCCTGGCAAAGAGAACCTGACTGCGGATTATCTTTCCCGCTGTGCCAGTGACATTGGTAAAGGGAGGGAGTATGTGATGGCCCACGAGGCAGCCACACATCAATGAGCGGTAATGTGTCGCACTCACACTCACACTCACACTGTTTAGTTAGTTTATAGGGTAGTATTTCTGTTCTTTCACTTAATGATTCAGTATGTATAATTTTCAGCTCGATAATAAAACACGGACACTTAATGCTTCAGTTAGATATTTATTTGCGCTTGTAGTACATCATTTGGGGGTTGTACACGCATTAACCCTCTAGGCGCCACGGTCGAGTTTACTCGACAAAATGCGTCACTGAATAAAACGGCCGATTTTGTCAAATAGGGTGTCAAATTTCATTCAACCTCCCCTCCACTAGATGGTAGACATGTCGTACTTCATCCCTGACTCATACAAACATCATGATTCTATACAAAATATGCGAGCAAGAGCGCATTCAATCAGTGTAAACAAAAGCGGAGCTGACGTGCGAGTGAGCCGTTTTATCAGAGCATTGTCAACGTCAGCGAGTATTTGCATTAGATTATTACTATTATTTTGTTCTAATGGCATCAATAAAGCTTACCCGCAATGAAGTGTTGGGTCTTCTATTCGCGGACCCTGGTTCTGATGGGAAATATGAGATGACGGTGATTCTGAAAGTGAAACTAAACCTAACGTTACACTAAGCACAAACGGTGGATCATTTGCCCAATGTAGATGGTCCTTTGCCCAATGTCAGTGGTGGGAACAATCTTTCCCGGGGTCCGAGTGTTCATCGCGAAGTTAGCAGGTGTGTTAGTGTTGAGAACGCGGCGGACGCGGGAGATTTTTGCCGCGCTCACCATGAAGCGCGCGTCTTCTCACCGCGCGCATCTCCGCGATCGCGGCGACAGTATTGTGGTGCAGACAATCTAACACCACTGGGCATATTAGAAGAGGTCGAAGTATTCATAAGCAAGTTCGAGGGAAACGTGGAGGCAGGGTGGGGAGTCAAAATTACAATAACAGTGGTCCAGGCTGTGCACACTCGGCGGCCGCGTGAGGCAGATCTGGACGTGAGCAGACGCGCTGTGACACAGGACAGGGGGCTATTATGCATAATATATAATATATATGTGCCCTATATATGGAATCAGAGTGCTTACTGTATGTAGTAAATGGAAAATCTACAGCAAAGGGCAAACCGCTACATGCATTCGGGTTGTTTCTACCATTTATTAGTAATGATTTACACAGTTTGTTTACTATTTACTATTTACCTGAACATTCAGTATTGTGCAATATAGCACACAGAAGGTAAGGGACATTTTGGGGGGAAATAAGTGCTGCATTCATCATTTAAACATTTGGCTTTTCATGAAAATTCTATAATCCAAGATTGCACCCACGTTATGACGTCATAATATGCAAATTAGATGGGAAAATGTAATCTCTACATAAACTTATGGTCCTCCTTAATATTTCTCTAATTTACAGAAAGTTTCTATCTTTTATCACTTTTAAGATATAGCCTTTTGAAATTAAGGTGTCAAAATCGAACGTTTTAGGAAAAAACCTCTGGCGCCTAAAGGGTTAATATTGATTTCTTTGAGTTTAAGTTACCATTGAGCTGCGGTGAGTCGGCGCTGCTGGTGGTGAGCGGGGACTTCCGGTACGCTGTCCGTGCAGGCAAAGGACCGGCCTGCTGCTTCGTCTGCCATTTTGGTTCCGCTTGCCACTACCAATCAACAGATAGACTGTGGGGGGGAATGGGATGTTTTGATATTAGGTTTATTAAGTTAATGTCTTGTTTCTTTCCTTTGGTTCTATATTGATGTAACAGGAGTTTAGGTTTATTTTGATCATTGGCCTGGCCTGTGAAATTTGATTGTATTTAGATTTAAGTTTGTGGTTTGTCTCCCCTCCCCCCTGTGTGTTTAATATGGATTAGTCCACTGGTATAAATGCGGCCCAAATGTTCTCTTTGTAGGTCAGTTCAGGTTGGTTTCAAATATATTAAGTTATTTGAGTTTAGTTTTGTTCTGTTGACCTCCTTTATAGGCCGAAATATTTGATTTGATTATTTTGACTTTAATTTTTTTTTTTTTTTGAATCTTTGTGTAACAGCTTGGATTGATTAAATATTCTTTTGGAAACTATTTTTTACGATTTGCCTCTCTTGGACTGTTCGGTCCCTCACACACACACACACACACACACACACACACACACACTATATATATTACAGCACAGTAGAGCTACACACACACACACACACACACACATACACACACACACACAAACTATATTACAGTACAGTAGAGTTACACACACACACACACACACACCATATTACAGCACATTAGAGCTACACACACACACACACACACACACACACACGCAGATGATTGTTCTCAGTGTTACTTACGCAGCTGATCTAGTTGCTGTAACCACACACACACACACACAGATGATTGTTCTCAGTGTTACTTACAGAGCTGATCTAGTTGCTGTAACCACACACACACACACACACACACAGATGATTGTTCTCAGTGTTACTTATGCAGCTGATCTAGTTGCTGTAACCATGCACGCTCACACACACACACACACACACACACACACACAGATGATTGTTCTCAGTGTTACTTACGCAGCTGTTCTAGTCGCTGTAACCACAGGCAGCAGCTTCTGAAGAACTTCATCTGCTGTGTTTACTCTGTCACTGTTTGAACATAAAGATAAAAAATAAGTTAATTATTAATGATGATAATAAAAATAATTAATATCAGAGGTGAATAATGGTCAGGCCACAAACTCTATGGTGTGAAATGAGCTGATAACATTAGGCCTGTCGCAATAGTCAATAAATCAATAAATCACACAATAAAAATAAATGAGCTCGATCATTTTTCCGGCCTCGATAATTTCCATTTGCATTCTTGTTTGTTTTCCTCGTCTCTCGCGCTGACTGTGCCTGCGCCTCATCCGTTTGGGAAGGTGTTTATACACACATCCGCCGTGAACTCTATGGGCGCCGCCATCTTGCCTGCCGCCATTACTGTGTGCCTGTGAAGTGTGACAGTGTGACACTTGCCGGCGCCCTCTAGTGACATTTCAATGAAAGCGGATCCTGCTCATGAAATGAAATGTCTGGTGAAAGGGAACATTGGGTATATGATGTCAGGCAGTGGCCAAAACTCAGCAGTGTAACGAGTGAATGTTGTTACACTAGATTATTGAAATAAGTAGTACTTTACTATTATTTTTGGATTAACTTTTATTTTGAAATTCGTTTTGGAAGAAAAGTCTGAACCATAGTCATGTGATTATAAGCATAATATGCTTGTAATTTACAAAGTGTTTTCGTTTCTTTATATTTGTATATTTGTATTTTGGGTTTTTGTTTTACGGATTTATTTGTGCAATTGTAAAAAGTTAAAAACGTACTATACGTAAGTGACGTCATGCGCAAGTGTGAGGTGAAAACTGATGTAATTTCCGTGCGCGCTCTCTCTTTCGCTGGAAGTAAGAATGTTAAGAGTACATTTAATGGATTTATGAAGTTTAGTAATGGCCGCTGTTGCATGTGCGATATGCTGATCGCGGTTTGTTATAGAACTATGCATTTTATGAAGTTAAATTTCCATTCATGTTACTTGAGTACTTGAGTTGAGTACATTTGTGAATGTGTTGTATTTGTTTATCTCTAATGATCCATACGATCCATGTATTTGTTTATCTCTAATGATCCATAAGTTAAATGCATTTTCTTGCGTATGTATTTACATTGAGACATTATGTGATGATTGACAGGCACAGCTAGACCAGAGATGTTGATGGATTGTGTCTGATGGTGTCTGTTTTGTTTTGACACAGGTATGTAAATGGATCATTAGTATCTTTCTTGTATTCTTCCGTACTTTTTATTATTATTTTTTTGTTTTCTCTTATTATTGTAATTGTTTCTCTAATTCTTACTGTATGTTATGCTCTCTTTTGCTGGATGTCATGGAGAGAGGCACAGCTAGACCAGAGATGTTGATGGATTGTGTCTGATGGTGTCTGTTTTGTTTTGACACAGAGAAACCCTCAATCGTACAAATAAGAGAACCATTTCAACTGCATCATCGTGTGGGCTCTTATTATTATTCGTCTAAAAATAAAAAAACAATTAAACACAACGCAGAAGAAAACCCACTACACAAGGCACGCAGTAATGGTGGTGCTGCTTTACTTCAGTGTTTTTGCCGGATGTGTGTATACTAAACACGCAGACTGGGTTCCGGCTTGATGAGACGTCATGCTCGGCCAGATTCGCCTGGAACTCGAGCTTCTTCGGTTGCGGAGCCGCACGCAGTTACAAAATTTGACGTGCACACCGCCAAGCGAAATGGGGTCTCGTGTGGAGTTTAAACAAGGCTTAAAGCTACACTGAAGTTGGCAGTTTGATAAATGCAAGTTAATTCTTCAGTTCAATCTTTGTGTGCTAAAGGCACATACGTTCCTGTAGAGATAGCAATAAACATTCTCCTTTTTGTCCAAATAAATGAAAAGCATGTCATCAATGTCTTCTCTCTTGCTGTCTCACCTAAAATCTCCCCTAGCTTTCCTCAGAGATGGTCAAGTCAAGTTCAGTTTGTGCATGATTACATGATATAACCATTTTTTTAATACTGAATCCTAAATTGTGGATAATATCATATGATGAAGTAAATTTCTGGAGTGTTAACGATTAAAAGAAAAAACTACAACAAGAACCATACAGAACTGAAAACCGTGAGCCTAAAACCGTGATACGAACCGAACCATGGGTTTGGTGAACCGCGCCACCCTTAATATGCACCTAAAACACAATCATCCGTTGCAGTTTTCATCCATTTTATTAATTGTTTCTGGTATTTATTCAAGTGTATTTTTTGTGAACAGACTGAGAGTCCGTTGCTTTTAATGTTTTTGGTTGTTTTGTTCATTTATTGTGGATTTTTAAAACGATTTCCGCGTTCAGTGTTAAATAGTCTTTAGAAATAAAAGTTTATTGATATTTGAAAAGGTGTACCTGCATTATTACGCCATTATCATTATTTTGGATGAAAATTCTCAGAACAGAAATATTTTCGTTTATTGCAATAATTTCTTGGCCAATTTATCGTTCAGCAAAATGTGCTTTGAAACAATCGTCATTGTAAAAACACTATATAAATAAAGCTGACTATTAAAAATCTTTATATTAACTGGCTTTTCTATGAATGCAATACAGTGAATGACAGCCGTCTGTGTCTCCAGTGGCTCACATTATTGGCAGTTTAGTGTCGAGTGATTCATTTACACCAAAACTAAAAGATAACGTGCCTTCATCTCTGGAAACATTATTTGTGTCTTACATTTCATAATGACCTCAGATAAGCTCAGGGCCGACTCGTTCTCCAGCAGGTCTTTCTCATGAATGTGAATGTGTGCAAAGGATTGTGGGTGATTGAGCTGAATTAAAGATGCGAAACAAAGGACCCTTCAAACTGAGACGGCCTTCAGAGGCGCTTGATGACGTGGCCGTCGAGATCTGCAGCCTTACTAGGACACAGCCTCCGTTTGAGAAACACCCGCAAATTATGAACAATATCCCAGAAATCAATCTGTGCCCCGTGATTTAAACACCTCTGATCTCTGTGTTTCTCTTTGGTCATAATGTTTTAGACTGTAATGATTGAACACAGTGTTACTTACTCATCATTTCCGTATCCAATTAATCCGCTCAGGTTAAACTCCTGCATCGTCCGCTCTGAGGACAACACAAAAACTAAAGCTGACCACTGAGATGAGGAGAGTTTCACAGCACGTAATCCTCCACGGCTCGTATGAGGTTGAGCTTCGTTCACCAGTGAAAGATCACCCAGTTCATTCAGACAGTGAAACAGATTGATGTATTTATCTGGAGAGGGATTCTCACTGATCTTTTCTTTAATATAGTCGACTGTTTTCTTATTGTTGTGAGAGCTGTTTCCTGTCTGTGTCTTCAGTTCTTGTAAGAGACTCTGATTAGACTTCACTGACAGACCCAGAAGGAAACGAAGGAAAAGGTCCAGATGGCCATTTTTACTGTCTAAAGCCTCATCCACAGCTCTCTGATGGAGATCAGATAGTGAAGCTGTGTCTCCATTTCTTGGTTTGGTGATCTGGTCAAACACATTGATGTTCTTGTTTATAAAGGAGAGATGCACATATAGAGCCGCTAGATGTTCCTGAACGCTCAGATGAACAAAGCAGAAGACTTTCCCCTGATACAAGCCCAACTCCTCTCTGAAGATCTGAGTGCACAATCCTGAGTACACTGATGCTTCTGTCACATCAATGCCACACTCTCTCAGGTCTTCCTCATAGAAGATCAGGTTTCCTTTCATAAGCTGCTGATACGCCAGTTTCCCCAGTTTGACAATCATGTCTTCATCTTTCACTTTCTTCTCATAGTCCTTCTCATGTTTGATGTTGGTCTGAAGGATCAGGAAGTATGTGTACATTTGAGTGAGAGTCTTGGGAATCTCTCCAGTCTCTGCTTCACTCATCATCTTCTCCAGAACAGTGGCTGAGATCCAGCAGAAAACTGGGATGTGACACATTATAAAGAGGCTCCTTGATGACTTCAGGTGTGAGATGATCCTGTCGGCCAGACGCCAATCACTGATTCTCTTCCTGAAGTATTCCTCCTTCTGTGGGTCACTGAAGCCTCGTACCTCTGTCACTCGATGGACACACTCAGAGGAGATGAGATGAGCTGCTGCGGGTCTGGAGGTGATCCAGATGAGAGCCGAGGGAAGCAGATTCCCCGCAATGAGGTTCGTCAGCAGCTCGTCCACTGAGGCTGATTCAGTCACATCACACAACCTCACATCGCTCTGAAAATCCAGAGACAGACGACACTCATCCAGACCATCAAAGATGAACAACACTTTATACTGATCACTGGATATTTCCATATCTTTGGTTTCAGGGAAAAAGACATGAAGAAGATCTGAAAGACTGAGTGTTTTGTCCTTCATAAAGTTGAGCTCTCTGAAAGGAAGTGGAAATATGAGCTGGACGTCCTGATTCTGTTTCCCTTCAGCCCAGTCCAGGATGAACTTCTGCACAGAGACTGTTTTTCCAATGCCAGCGACTCCCTTTGTCAGCACAGTTCTGATGGGTTTGTCTTGTCTAGGTAAAGGTCTAAAGATGTCACTGCATTTGATCGGTGTGTCCTCTGTTTCTGCTCTCCTGGACTGTGTCTCAATCTGTCTCACCTCATGCTCATTATTGATCTCTCCACTTTCACTCTCTGTGATGTAGAGCTCTGTGTAGATCTCATTCAGGAGTGTTGGGTTTCCCTGCTTTGATATTCCCTCACACAAACACTCAAACTTCTTCCTCAGATTTGATCTCAATGTGTCGAGGACTTCAGCAGGTTTAGAGTCATGGCTGTAATATTAAAATACCACATTATTACACAAGTTAGAGAAGTAAAGAGCCATAGATCACAAAATAATGGACACAGAACATCATATGGTTTCTGAAATGTTCAATCATTAATCATGTGTTTGAGTGATGTGTGATGTCATTGCAGCTCCTAAAACTAAACCACAACAAAAGTCCCACATTTTACCTGAAACCAGGACACATGCTTTCATTAAAGTCTTGAGGTTGAATCTCAGGCGTGAACACAGTTTTGTTTTTAACTGGTCTGGATTGAAGATTTGCCCTTAAATCAGAATGAAGAGGGTAAAGAATCAGACACACTGATATTGATGTAATGGTGTCATTAACTGAGTAACAGACCAACAGCTTTTACAGTGTGTGAATGTATTAACAATACAATACATAGAGCTTTACACAAGAGCACAATAATCATCATTAATAGACTGAAACTTACAGGATCTGAACTCATTACACTGCTGTATGTATAACAACTTCAAATCAAATATTAAGATCAAGATAAAATACTATAAGCATAACTTTTATAGAGATGATATACCTGCGATCAGGCCGTTTGTCTCCACTCTTAAACATTATTGGCAGCTCCATAGAGCAGCTACTCTTCACAGACACACAGCTGGACTCTGGGTTTGAGCTCTTCTGCTGGACTGAACTGGAACAGAGAACAGATTCAGTTTAATCCTTTAGATTACTGGGATCATTCTTTGAGAGGAACCATATTAATATAAACGCATTCATCTTTTATCAAAAACACTGAATGTTGTAACACTTTTGCTGTAATGTCTGTAACTCAGTGGTGTTTCACTGTCACAAACTTTGATGACAATTATTTTGATATAACTTTACAAATGATAAGCATGATTAAAAAAGCTGGATAATAGGAATTCAAAATGAACAAATTAAAAACAACTAGAGGTTGACCGATATATTGGGCTGATATTTGTCATTTTTTATATATCTACAGCAGCTGATATCTGTGTTTAGTAGTGCAGATTAAAATCAGGCACATCCGTGGGCAGCCCTGTGTCAGGGTTTCCGTTGTCTCGTAATTACCGGACATTGGCCAGGAAAAAAATTAAATGTCTGACAAAATGAAATCTTTTCGGTCAAATTGTCAGATTAAAACTGCCTCTTATCGATACCGTAAGCCTGCGACGTGATGCCCTCGCTGTCATGACAGCGCTCCGTGGCTATGGAGGATTGCAATTCTCCACAGCCTGCGAAGTCCTCATATGTGATTTCAGCGAAATGTATCTAGAGCGGACCAAGCTCGCCAAGCTCGCCTGTGTAATCCCTGTCTCGAGTGTTCCTGCAGAGATGGGGTTCTCGCTACAGAATCGGATAAAGCAACGGCGTTAAGCGTTAGATTAAAGCGCTCGTCTGTGTGGAGACTGCACGAGCAGCGAGAGAAATCTGCAGCACTGATAACAGCGGCAACGAGCACCTGATCACCTCTTATTTAACAAACGAATGAAATGATACTCTTCTAGTTAACCAGAGATGTTTTGTTTGTATTAGTTAAGTTCATCTGTGAAGCAAGATGTTTTAAAAAGTGGTGGGGGATGTCCCACCTGTCCCACCCGCAAATTACGCCTATGTAGAAACCATAGTTTAAAAAATTGGTTGATTGACGATTGATCGGACGGTCATGTTTTTTTTTCCGTCTATTTGAAAGTTAGGCTAATAAACATGCTGCATATACGGCCTGATTATGTCATTTTTTTGAGTTACATAAACTGCTTTCAGTTTTTCCTCAACTTTACTAATTAAGAGGCGATATTTGACCGGCATATCATCAAAATGTCCGGAAAACGAAACCTCTGCCGATCACTTTGACCGGCACCATTTCTAGCGGAAACTCTGCCCTGTGTTCTTGGTGCGGTGGAACTGCTGCTACATGTGAAGGACCCCAAGCCAAAACTTTTGGAAGATTCATCATCAGTCCTAGAAGACAAAGCTTAAATTCTGCTATTTCAAAGTCCTGTAGCCATATATTTCCTATGTTTTACTTGTAAACTATGAAGTGCTGCTTCACTTAGTGAAAGAAAAAACAAATAGCATAGAACCGTCAGAAAGTGGCATAGTGCTACAGCTGGTAGAAGGTTTGCTTACTTGCAGTTTACTTCAAGGACTGTATATCAGCAGATTGCTTGCTAACATATTAGCCCAAATGTTATAAGTTCTGTTTTATTTTTCCTGTTTTGGAGTCGGAGAATTTCACTCTGTGAGTGGGGGTGGAGAAGGCAGCAGCTCTCACAAACACTGTAGTGTGATTGAGGGCTACGTTACTCGGCCCCGCTCACAGACAGCACCATGCTCGGAGACACAAAGCTGTCCTGGAGCAGGAAGCATGTTTCATTCAGGCCCGGTTCTGCAAAACACACTCAAACGCAAGCAAAAGCACCCTCAGCTGATACTATAATAATATACTGGCAGATCAGATGAGGCAGATTAGTGTTCGCTCCCTGGAGAGCACCAAATGCATTATTTCCAACATGTTTTTGCAGCGGTGAGTAATGTAGCCGATCACAGATATAGTTATTGCTCTCTTGAACGCGATCATAATCTCCCCGCTCAAAACGGCAGGGTTTTTATTCAGTGCTGAGTTTCTTAGTGTTCCTTTTAAAAAATGTGTAGTGTCCATGTTAACTATAGTTAACCACGGCGCCGGTGAAATACAAAAGCCCGCCAATCCCTGATGACAACGGCGAAGAAGAAGATCTATATTCTTCTTCGTTAGTTTTTATTGGCAGTTGGCCTTGGCAAACAAGCTGCGTGATGTGCGCTGCATTGCCGACCGCCACACACACGGAGCTTTTGTTTCATTTTTTGCCGCTCCAGTCTGAAAGACTGAGAGGAAATGAAGCAACGTTTAAGTATTCATTTATTTTTTAACTAAAAGATTTGTGGCTTTTGACAAAACATTCGGGGCTTAAGCCCAATTAGCCACCCCCCCTCTCCGACCCTGTCCTGAACTTTGTAATGAATTAATGAGCGCTGCGATCAAATCTTACCTCAGATGAAATTCTGGCAGTGTTAGAAGATTTGCCGCACAATCCTGCAGTGTGACTTCTCCTACGACGATCGTCGATGCCTTGACTATCGTACAGTCTGACATTAATGATAACCGAGATCCTACAGTGTGACATGGCTTACATCAGGGATTATGGTCGTACAGTCTGACAAGCAACATTCGCAAAGGATTTTGAAAAATCGCACAGTGTGCAGGACCCTTTAGTCTTGTCAAGGTTTCCATTGGGAAGCTTCTTAAAAATACATTTTCCCTGAAGCAAACCCTGCGGCTTCATAGCTGCATCCGTGTCTGCACATGACGTTTAATGTGGAGGTAATTCCACAGTAGGCATATACACAGGTTTGAAGACTCGTTCTCGCCCCCTACAGTGCAATTCGGCTACATCCGCACTAAAATATCAAAGTGAAAGTGATCATAGCTTGCGCAGTATAGACCCAGCTCCCAACCCAACTTCGAGAATAGATTAACTGCCATATTTCTTTTTTTAAACGCCCGATAAGAGTCCCACATTAACGCAGCACGTTAACACCGATAACGGCCCACCACTAATAAAGACCCATATCGGGCGATCTCTAAAACGAACTATAGTCTGTAGTGTGGTGTGTTGGACATCGGCTGTGGCTGGATGTAACCGATCGGCGAGAGAAGCCGCGTGCAGGAGCTGCAAACGGACACGTGAAGTCAGACACTTTCTGCTTCCCGTAGCGTCGCCCGCGAGGTTTTACTGTTATAAAAGCTGATTAGTGAGCATTAGTGGAGCTGAAGATTTCAGAATAAACACGAAACACACGTGACCGCCGTCATGCGGTGAATCTGGCCAATCGTGGGACAGCTGTGTCGTCATCAGAGCTCGTGCATCGCTCTGGAGAAGCTGTGGAGAATGAACCGGCCGCTGCTCTCGAATCGCTCTCGCGGTGCTTTGATGGCACACGTCACTGTCACAACATTTCTAACCAGAATGCACTGCTTTAAGTCAGCCGCCGATCGGTCTGCGCATCTCAGCTTACATTTATTTTGCTTCTAATTAAAAAACAATAAATAAATACTATAAGCATAACTTTTATAGAGATGATATACCTGAGATCAGGCCGTTTGTCTCCACTCTTAAACTCTATTGGCTCACCCATAGACCAGTCACTCTTCATAGACACACAGCTGGACTCTGGGTTTGAGCTCTTCTGCTGGACTGAACTGGAACAGAGAACAAATTCAGTTTAATCCTTTAGATTACTGGGATCATTCTTTAGGAGAGGAACCACATTACAGTTTTTATGAATTGTTAAAACACACTAAACCCCATTTTTTGAACCAAATTCTCAACAGCCTAAACCAGTTTGTCCTCTTTCTGTAAAACCTTAAACAATTTCAGGCGTTTAGACCCAATTCTGATGCACTGTGATGCACTAAACGCATTAAAAGTAAAAAAAAGACAGGTAAAAGTTTAGGTACAACTAAAACACAGTTGTCATCGTTTACACACAACTCTAAATTGTTCAAACTAATTTCTAATGATGTGATCAAACCAGCTGTACAAAATAAACCAGTTCAGCACTTTGATTTTACAACTTTTTTTTTAACCTTTTCTAGCAATACTACAGTATGCAAGAGCTGAATATACAGACATTCAGTACAATACTAGATTTGTATGGAGCTAGAAATATGATAAAATGATCTGAATTTGAATTGTATAAATCTGAATTATTGAAAAGTGTAATCTAACAAAATTGAATATTATGTTGCATTTTACATAGTTCTGAATTTGAATTTTTTTAAATGTTGAATATAGAACCTTTGAAATTGAACACATGAAATGTTTTTATGTCGAAATTGTTTAGACATGTATTTTCAAACAGCAGATATTTTTTTCTGAATTAATCGACTGGAAATATTCAGTTTTTGAAAATACAGATTCAAGATTTCAGATGAAGAAGAAATTCAGATCATCAAATTCAATATTCTAAAATTCAGATCATCAAATTCAATGTTCTGAAATTCAGATAATCAAATTCAATGTTCTGAAATTCAGATCTTCAAATTCAATATTCTAAAATTCAGATCACCAAATTCAATGTTCTGAAATTCAGATCATCAAATTCAATATTCTAAAATTCAGATCATCAAATTCAATGTTCTAAAATTCAGATCATCAAATTCAATGTTCTGAAATTCAGATCATCAAATTCAATGTTCTAAAATTCAGATCACCAAATTCAATGTTCTGAAATTCAGATCATCAAATTCAATATTCTAAAATTCAGATCATCAAATTCAATGTTCTAAAATTCAGATCATCAAATTCAATGTTCTGAAATTCAGATCATCAAATTCAATATTCTGAAATTCAGATCATCAAATTCAATATTCTAAAATTCAGATCTTCAAATTCAATATTCTAAAATTCAGATCATCAAATTCAATATTCTAAAATTCAGATCATCAAATTCAATGTTCTAAAATTCAGATCATCAAATTCAATGTTCTAAAATTCAGATCATCAAATTCAATGTTCTGAAATTCAGATCTTGCAGAAAGTAGGCCAGAGGTCATCAGGGAAGAGTAAAGGATGTCAGAAAAATCCAACGGAGCACCATATCTGATCATTTCATTTCCTATTTGTAATGGAATAAAGAGAAAAAAATCAAACAACCCCTTTACTTTTTTGTTTATTTTAGATTAATGCACAGAAAAAGAGATTTCGGCTAGATTTCTCATTTTTCGTGCGTGATTTACAAATCGCTGATTAGTGAAGAAAATCTCAGCATTTGACGTCATCTGTCGTTCTCCAGGGTTGAATCCAAAATCGCCCCCCTAAACCCTCACTATTCCCTACTTTAGTCCACTAATACAGTTAACTTGAAGGAGTTGAATGAATGTAGATCCGATGAGTTTTCTTTTGGGGGTGGGGGGTGAAGTTGTTAACAATAATAATGGGAAATGCTCTAATGTGGCGTGACCTATTTTTTAACAGTCTATGGTGTGACATTCACAGATCACTGTAGCCCTCGGTTCAAACAAACGGCGGCCCTCACGACATGAACCAATCACCTCCACTTTAAAGCACGAGAGAAGTCATGAATGAACACACAGGGCTGACTGTAAGGGCTCCACATTATCTTTGTCTGGGACAAATCAAAGAGGGGTTTACTTTCCCGAAAGGACAAATAAAACATTAAAATAACCAGATAATAATTCATTTATTATTATATTCAATGTAAACAGCGACTGATAATGGAGTGTATCTCTGGTAACAAAGTCGCGTTGAGGCTGGCGCTGCCTATCTCTTTGTGAGACATTCGTGGAGAAATCAAAACAAGTGAGCAGCAATCTAAACGATTTCAAATAGCTACATTGCAATCGTGAATTGTGTAGCATAATTCATTATTAGGTACTTACATTTTAGACTCAAAAAACTTTTTTTTTTCTATTTCAACTATGATTTCACCAACGAATATAGTTTCCAAAGGAACAACACTCAGCGCGGTGTTTTGAACTGAATGAATCAGCGTTTTGAATGAATCATTTGAATGAACGACTCAATAACTCATTCATTAAGACGATCACTTGCTGCCACCTATTGGCGGTTTAGTTTCATGTTTAAAAGTATCATTGCATTTTTTTATTTGTATATTCAAACATTTAGAACATCAATCTCATAACATTATTCATTGCTGTTTTATTTTTGCAGTTTAAATTAATTAATTTGATTGGTAAAAGCCCTAGTGTCTTACTAATATAACTGCATTTATTAATCAAATGTAAGAATTGAACATGAAATGCATACATTTAATAAGATTTAAAAAATGGCCTTTATAAAATGACATAACGCCCTGGGGTAAATATCACAAATATGCAGATTTAAGTAGGCTGATAGAACACTGATAGAACACTGATGAGAATATAACTTCAAAATCAATATATTTATACCACCAAAAATCCCCCCAATACACTGTACAGTACATACAATTTACTCTGTACTCTACCTGATAGGCCGGATTTTGAAAGGTATTGAGGGTATAGGGGGCGATTTCAGATTCAGCCCAGGTCTGTTCAACAAAATAGTAGTCTTATAGCAGTAGAAGACTACCGCTTCTTAAACTGTACCCGGCAGGTCCTAGATCAGGCAACTTTTCTGTGCAACTTAACCCGTTTCACAGAAAAAAATGTTTATCTGATATATAAAATATTAATCAGTACCCAACTTATTTAATTGTGTGGTAAACCACACGAAAAATGAGAAATCTAGCCGAAATCTCTTTTTCTGTGCATTAATCTAAAATAAACAAAAAAGTAAAGGTTGTTTGATCTTTTCTCTTTATTCCATTACAAATAGGAAATTAAATGATCAGATGGTGCTCCGTTGGATTTTTCTGACATCCTTTACTCTTCCCTGATGACCTCTGGCCTACTTTCTGTAAGATCTGAATTTCAGAACATTGAATTTAAAGATCTGAATTTCAGAACATTGAATTTAAAGATCTGAATTTCTGAACATTGAATTTGATGATCTGAATTTTAGAATATTGAATTTGAAGATCTGAATTTCAGAACATTGAATTTAAAGATCTGAATTTTAGAATATTGAATTTGATGATCTGAATTTCTGAACATTGAATTTGAAGATCTGAATTTCAGAACATTGAATTTGATGATCTGAATTTCAGAACATTGAATTTGATGATCTGAATTTTAGAATATTGAATTTGATGATCTGAATTTCTTCTTCATCTGAAATCTTGAATCTGTATTTTCAAAAACTGAATATTTCCAGTCGATTAATTCAGAACAAAATATCTGCTGTTTGAAAATACATGTCTAAACAATTTCGACATAAAAACATTTCATGTGTTCAATTTCAAAGGTTCTATATTCAACATTTTAAAAAATTCAAATTCAGAACTATGTAAAATGCAACATAATATTCAGTTTTGTTAGATTGCACTTGTCAATAATTCAGATTTATACAATTCAAATTCAGATCATTTAGTCATATTTCTAGCTCCATAGATTTGCATACAGTATAGAATTTATTCAAGTACAAATGATACTTTTTCTTCATTTGGATGACTGCAATCTTACACGCCACCAGGAGGATGCAGACAGAGATGAGAATAACATCAGCGAGTGAAGGGGAGAGAGAACCGGGTGGCTCCGAGCGGGAGTGTGTGTTCGTGTGTCCAAAGTATCTCAATACAATGATCCGATGGTCTAAAACTGCTTGAATTGCTAAAATGCTTGCGCTGTGTTTGTATACTTTATCACAGCTGGAGTGAAATGAACGTAATATTTGTCAAATAAAATTTTTTCATTCAATACTTTATGTACTGCATAATACAGCATCTATTTGAATAAGAATAAAGTTCAACATTATTAACTATTAAGGAAGTGGGGTCTCCGTTCATTATCAGTTTATTTTTGATAAACATGATGCAGTTTAACATCGCGACCATGAAAAGAGGTTTTACTGTTAGAAAAGCTGATTAGTGAGCATTAGTGGAGCTGAAGATTTCAGAATAAACACGAAACACACGTGACCGCTGTCATGCGGTGAATCTGACCAATCGTAGGACAGCTGTGTCGTCATCAGAGCTCGTGCATCGCTCTGGAGAAGCTGTGGAGAATGAACCGGCCGCTGCTCTCGAATCGCTCTCGCGGTGCTTTGATGGCACACGTCACGGTCACAACATTTCTAACCATAATGCACTGCTTTAAGTCAGCCGCCGATCGGTCTGCGCATCTCAGCTTACATTTATTTTGCTTCTAATTAAAAAACAATAAAAAATACTATAAGCATAACTTTTATAGAGATGATATACCTGAGATCAGGCCGTTTGTCTCCACTCTTAAACTCTATTGGCTCACCCATAGACCAGTCACTCTTCATAGACACACAGCTGGACTCTGGGTTTGAGCTCTTCTGCTGGACTGAACTGGAACAGAGAACAAATTCAGTTTAATCCTTTAGATTACTGGGATCATTCTTTAGGAGAGGAACCACATTACAGTTTTTATGAATTGTTAAAACACACTAAACCCCATTTTTTGAACCAAATTCTCAACAGCCTAAACCAGTTTGTCCTCTTTCTGTAAAACCTTAAACAATTTCAGGCGTTTAGACCCAATTCTGATGCACTGTGATGCACTAAACGCATTAAAAGAAAAAAATAGACAGGTAAAAGTTCAGGTACAACTAAAACACAGTAGTCATCGTTTACACACAACTCTAAATTGTTCAAACTAATTTCTAATGATGTGATCAAACCAGCTGTACAAAATAAACCAGTTCAGCACTTTGATTTTACAACTTTTTTTTTTTTAACCTTTTCTAGCAATACTACAGTATGCAAGAGCTGAATATACAGACATTCAGTACAATACTAGATTTGCAGTGCATACAGTATAGAATTTACTCAAGTACAAATGATACGTTTTCTTCATTTGGATGACTGCAATCTTACACGCCACCAGGAGGATGCAGACAGAGATGTGAATAACATCAGCGAGTGAAGGGGAGAGAGAACCGGGTGGCTCCGAGCGGGAGTGTGTGTTCGTGTGTCACAAAGTATCTCAATACAATGATCCGATGGTCTAAAACTGGCATTTGACAAACTTTTTCCAGGGACACTGTGTGTGTTGTAGTTTGAAGAACTGGTTTTGTGTTTAAGATTTGGAAAAAAAGTGTGTGATGGTTTCGATAAATGTGTTTTAGCCATTCAGAAAACTGCAATAAACATTCATCTTTCTTCAGAGAATTTATGATATTTTTATTTAATATTTCATGTTAGTCACTTTGACTGATCTTTTTCTGTGATGTAACACAATATTTATCAGTGTGTGTTGAAAGTACCTGCATCCTGGAGAGAAATCTCCACCTGTGGATCCTTGTGGATCAGCCATGATGAAGCTGCAGGAGAATCTGATGAGTTTGATCTCCTCCACTGACTCTGAATGGACAAACATCACACACTAAATTAAATTAAACATCCTTCATAATTTATCTCAACACATCAGGAGTGTAAGGATTTCATTCACGGACAAACGCCAACAAGACAACTGGCATTAGAATTTAAAAAAATAAAATAACTGCCATGTTCAACAGACAAACACTGACTGAACACAAAAGAAACCCTTCATTAAAGATTTCATATCAAACAAACAATCACTCAAAATGTCCTCCAGAGATTCATATTAATATGAGGAAGTCACACACATGAACACTCACCTCGATCAAACTTTTACAAGATACAGCTTCTCCAATCCTCCAGCTTTAACATCAGAAAGATACACGGACATTCCTGATTAAACTCTGATAAACGTTTCTATTAAACTCTTTAAAGCTCTGTTTTCCCCGTATCCTATTCGTGTTTTACCTGCTTAAAATGGCGGAAGTCGACAGGTGAGCTCCAGCTTACTTTCACTTTGCATTTGTGACGAGAGTAAACAGACACGCGCGTTCACGAGCACCACGGCGCATGCGCGAGAGCAGAGGTTGTCGCGTGAACGCGGAGATTAATGAATAAAGTGGTAAATTAGTTTTGCGTGAGCACTCGCGTTGCTTTGTTTGTTTTAATCTTTTCTTTCGTTCATATAGTTTTGTGCTTGTTTTATTTATTCCTCAATTTGATCATTCTCTCTGTCTTTTGTACTTTCTCTCTTTTTTATTTGACTATTCTCGAATTCATTCTGCTCTTTTTCAGTTAGTTTTTATCTGTGTCATTTATAATGTTTTATTGCCTATAATTTAATCCTTTATGCATGAATTATGATAACCTCCGTCTGATGTGTTTTATTGCTCTTAGGGCATGAAAAACAAGATTTGAAAAGTCATTATTTTACAAACGTTTCAGAGATTTTCAGATGTCCACTAGAGTTTATGGTTTAAACTGAAGAGATGCTGGTGTGTATTTAAATAAAATAAAAAACAAGCAATACAATTTGACAAAATACATCCAGAAATATCGATTGATAGAGTTAATTGTTCCTGACAGAAGTTGAAGTTTGCGTGTCTGTGATCTCAGAACATGAGGACGTCTCTTCATCCGGTCAGCTGTGGAAACCCAACTCAGATGCTCCTCCAGTGGGCCAGAGTTTGTCCATTTACCCTCATCAGCTGATCAATCTGATTATGCTCAACATGGACACATTTCTCCCACAGCTCTCCTCTGAGAAGATCTGGCCATCAGCTGTTTTCAGTCTCGTCTGAAATGAGCAGTGTTGGGGAAACGCTTTACAAGCAACATGCATTACATAATCAGATTACTGTTTGATGTTCATGCAAATCACATTCTAATAACACAAATACATTTATTTACAGTCAAAGTTACTGCAGATGAAGCCTCTTCAGAAACAACAGTCACCATCAGATTATGATCTGTAGCTGAAATATAGCTCTAGTGGACAGATGATTCATCAGAACTTTCTCCCGATCTAAAATCAACACTTGGGAAATGTAACTGTGATATGACTCATTAGATATCGCTGATGCTACAACATGTTTTTCCCTGCAAGAGTCTCCTAGGATAGAAGGAATGGACGGATATTCTGGAGAAACTTGGCATTTCTGACTGGCCATTGGAGGGAAACATGGATATGATATGGATATGGATATAAGAAACATGGATATAAGAGTCTTTCCTCTCGGTGTGAATGTGTTGATGATGCTCGAGGGTCCACTGTAGAGGCTGATGTGCAACTATGCCATCAAAACCCATGCAATGCAAGAACATGCTTTATGAACAGCCGTCCACTGGAGTGAGCTCAACGCATCAAAGGCTCATTGTGTTTTCCTCTCTCTACTCTTCAGTTTGGTCTTTTGTTTTTCTTCATTATTTCTGCTTTGCTCTCTTTGGCTCATTCATTTGTTCAGTTTTGTCTTTCATTTCTCTTTCTGCAGAGCTCCTGATCATAAATCATAAAGAGGACTTTGTTTGATCACATCTGTGTGATATGAAATCAGTTTGTCATCCTCCGATCATGTTTATAATCACATTTAGTCATTTATCAGATGATTTTTCCAAATGTGGATCAATGCGATGTGACATAAACCTGAAAGAATCAGAGAAATGAAAACCATACTGTAAAAACACTGTCAACTCTTGAACAGTTTTCATTTATTTCTCCTGCACTGATCACTTTATTGCACTTTTAATTGAATTACTGAAATGGTCAAAACTCACGGAGAGGAAAGGACAGAAATGATGGCGACACATTAAATAATGAATAAATCCTGATGTTTTAAAGCCATCTCTTCTGTTCTCTCACATCACACTCTTTTAGTCTCGTTTAGCTCTGTTTTATTGTGTTTCTGTGCTATTATGAGTCTCTATTCACTGGAGGAGGAGATCACAGATGATTGTTTTCTCGAATATTTTGCAATGAAACAATCTGTAGTGCAGTAATAACATGTGTCTCTTTATTTCTATCTGCTCAGTTTCTTCTGTTTGTGCCATTCTGTGTTCCAACAGCATCACATCAGCACACAGTGACCTCTAGTGGTGATCTCAGGGAACAACATCATCTGATATCATTACATCCCCCTTTCTTTAAAGGAAATATTCAACAGTAAGCATAATGTTATTCTGTAAAGTGTCTAAGTTTGCATTCAGTGTAACATCTTAACTCAAGTGTTAAACTCAAACACAGGCACTTTCTCATCGCTCTAACTTTAAGCGATGTCTCACACATTGAGTCTCTCAGCTTTTCTGATGTGTCTTGTAGATCTTCTCAGTGTAACTGTGTGACTGTTTGATGTTTGACTGTGTGTGTGCAGATCACACTCATCCTTTGCACACGATGCAGATAATGCCGTCGACTCAGACTCAGGATTGCTTTGAATTGAGACTTGTGACTCTTTCTCAGTCTCTGTTTCTTCTGAGAATCTGTCCATCGCCGGTTTTCCCCTGATCAGATCTCGGAGCTCCTCTTGCGTGACGACGGCTTTCTTGCTCCAGTTCTCCTCATTTCTGATTCTCATACGTCATCCATCATCAGTGGTCGCACATGTTTCGCAGCTCTGTCACGGCAGAACTTCTGCTTTTCTTTCAGTCGCTTGAACCTCTGCTTCATTTCCACACGTCCGTTCTGTGTTGAGCAAGATGGCGGTGTAGTGCGAAGTGTCCGATTCCTCCGTGTCTCAGCCGGAGCCGCACCGCACTCTAATGGAGAGCTTCTGGGATTGAGCAGAGCAAGGTATGGATCAGACTTGCTGTCTGCAGCTTTCTTCAGGAGTCGCTTGAGAATATGAACGGCCTTCTCAGCCTTGCCGTCTGACGGAGCGTATTCTGGACTCCAGCTCACATGCTTGAAGTCATATTGCACTGAAAGATCTGGCCACTCTTTGCTGCTGAAACACGGGCCATTGTCACGGATGAGCGTTTGTGCTATTCCATGTCTTGTGTTATCACACACTTTGTGGACATGTTAGGAAGTAAGGCTAATTCAGGGCAGTTTGAGTAATAGTCAATCAGCACTAAATAATGATGGCCTTTCAGATGAAGAGATCCATTCCCACTTTCTCCCAGGCTGATGTTGGTCAGTCCAGAATTATCATTGGCTCTTTGATCCGCCTGCGTCTGAATCTCTGACATGTGTCACACCGTCTCAGCAGATGTTCAATGTCTCTGTTAACTCCAGGCCAGAAGACTGTGTCTCTCGCTCTCCTCTTACATTTCTCCACACCGAGATGAGCTTCATGGATTCTGTGTCGTGTGTCTCGTGTCCAGCTTTGTGGAATGACGAGTCTGTTTTGTTTCAGGAGAATTTCATCCACAGCTCTTAGATCCCGATATTTTGGAGAGGATCCCGTCAGCCTTCCATTATTCATGTTATCGATGTCAACTTGCGATCCGGTGTGTTTTTTGCTTTGCTCTGCTCTTTGCTTTGGCTTTGCATCAGACACAGGAAACGCAGTAACACCATGTTCACATGTATCTCCACATCTCCTTCTGTTGTCCTCGCTCTACTTCTGCTGCTGCTCGTGAGAGGGCGTCTGCAGCACTAAGGCCCAATCCCAATCCTGTTTTATACCCCTTCGCCTAAAATAGACCGCTGGAGCCGCTTTTCCATCGGGACAAACTGTTCTCTCCGTTTGAAATGAATCTTTCATTAGTGTGCGTCTCCCTCTGCTGGTCACACACACACATTCAGGCTCTATATTCTCTCTGTAACAAAACACACACCTTTTGAGTGTATACTGTGTGTTTATAGAAATAAAATGGTTAATCTGTGATTTGCTGCTGTGAAATAAAAGGTGTTTCACTGCCGCCTCATCAGGTCTGTCAGAGGATCGTTGAAATCTAAATGAAGTCTTAATTTATAACAGTGAAGTCACTGTATCTTCAGTCTCTGTTGATTCTGTTGACTGTGAGTCTCTGTAGTGGATCCTTATTCACCATCAGATCATCAGCAGAACATCAGACTCTCCTCTGATTGTCAATACTGAAATAAAACACACACACAGTCACATATGCAGTTTGAGACATTACGTCTGTCACATCTTTTCATAAGAAAACTGAGCACTACCTAGATAAGCTTTATTAATTCATTCTCAAACATGATAATATAGCTTCTATCTGATGCTCAAAGTCACTTTACAACATCAAAAGGTCATGAAAGGTCACTTTCACACAACGGACAGCTAATACAGAACCAGCAGAAATGATCATTACACCCCACTACACACTTCCTTTTATTTCTAGAGAGTAAAACAGACATTTGAACTTTAATGAAAATATGACGATGGAAACTGTTAAAAACTATTGTTACCATAGTGACTTCAGTTTATAATGTGAATCCTTCCTCAGATCAGAGAGCAGCTTCACTCCTGAGTCTCCTAGATTATTCTCAGACAGATGCAGATCTCTCAGGTGTGAGGGGTTTGATCTCAAAGCTGAAGCCAGAGCAGCACAACCTTCATCTGTGACACCACACCTCATCAACCTGTAGAGAACAATGACACACATTAAGTCTATCTCCAAAGCTATACATGAGAACTTACACTAAATAAATAAATAACACGATGCTGTCAATATGAAATATATATAAATACATACAGTTTGTACAGTATAACAACATTATTTCTGTGGAAAGACCCATAAAACATGGAAACCCAATGTGTGTGAGAAAGTGTGTGTGTGTGTGTGTGTGTGTGTATGAGAGAGAGAGAGAGAGAGAGAGAGAGAGAGAGAGAGAGAGAGAGAGAGAGAGAGAGAGAGAGAGAGAGAGAGAGAGAGAGAGAGAGAGAGAGAGAGAGAGAGTGTGTGTGTGTGTGTGTGTGTGTGTGTGTGTGAGAGAGAGGCTGTGTGTGTGATGCTGTGTTTGTTTGTTTTTGTGACATATGAGGACCCAAATGTGTATAATGCCATGGGTATGACACAGAGAGAGAGAGTGTGTGTGTGTGTGTGTGTGTGTGTGTGTGTGTGTGTGTGTGTGTGTGTGTGTGTGTGTGTGTGAGAGAGAGAGGCTGTGTGTGGGATGCTGTGTTTGTTTGTTTTTGTGACATATGAGGACCCAAATGTGTATAATGCCATGGGTATGACACAGGTATTACAGGAGAGGGTGAAATATGGGGACATTACCCATGACCCCACTTTTCAAAAGGCTTATAAATCACACAGGAGGAGTTTTTATGAGAAAGTAAAAATACAGAATGTGTATTTACATTTAATATTGCTGTTTAATTAAATTATTCAAGTGTAAATCATTTCATAATTTGACTAAAACATACAAAATAATACGTAATCTAATTACAGGTCCAGTCGGCATAATCGGTGTTGGACGGCTCTCTTACTGCTGAACATTTGGACTGTTACTGACGCTGGAGTTTGGATTGTTCTGGGTTACCGTTGGCCTTTCCGGACTGCTTTCTGCTGTGAACACCTGCCTGTTTCTGATCGTCAGTTGGGATGTCTCTGTTGGTTTTGTTTGCTCCTCGTCTGACTATCCTGCTTGTCTGACACTGATTCTCGCCTCATGATTTGGATTTGATTGTCCTGGATTCTGACCTCCTGCCTGCCTGACCATTCTCTTCAGTTCTGAGCTGTTTTGGGCTCTTGCGGTTTGGACTGTCTTTATTATTGTTTCAATAAATTGAAGTTAAGCATTCTTCTGCTTTTGGGTCCTCCTTCCTCAGGTCGTCACAAGTAGTAAAATGTTCAAGAGGAGTTCATCCATTAGATATTTTGGTAACACTTTACTTGAAGGGGTGTGCATAAGACTGACATGACACCTTCATAATCATGACATGACACGTGTCATGAATATGAAGGAGTGTTTGTGCATGTTTATGACAACTGTCATTAAGTGTCATTCGCTTAATTATGTCATTTTTAATGCAATGATGACATTTCGGAGTTGTCTTTGTTATGAAAACTTGACATAAACCAATACATCATAACCTGTCAGTGTCTTTGTTATGACAACTTGACATTACCAAGACAACATAACCTGTCATAAACATGACATAACAGATTATCAAATTTAAGAAACTTACTTAGCTTATAGGGTTAACCTTAAACTGTTATGTGGTTGGTTTTGATGTTGACTGAGGCCATTATAATGTCATAAAAAATTTTCAGTGGCAAAAGTTTAATTTGTAATTAAAATGTAATTAGGTGTTAATACGCTGTCAAATAATTTTTTTAATAACAGCATCATTAATATTTTTCAGTTCACAATGTTTTATTTTATTTTTTAAGTTTCCTCCACCAGCTTCAACAGAAGGTTAGATAATAGACAATTTCAAATGTCTTAAAAATATGAAAAGGAGTTCGAGAAATAAAATCAATCATTTAATTTTTAAGACCTGCCCTCTCACAGAACTGACTCTTAAAAACACAAGGCAATTTATTTATACACAGGTGACCAGCACCAATTAACGCAAAAAGGGGAAAACACGTACACAAATAATGGCCATTACACAAAATAAACATATATATATCAACATCATATACACACATAAACAAACACAGAAAATAACACTTTGTCAAATGACTTCACTTTATAAATTATCTTCCGATGTATAAAAATAAGAGAAATAGTCTTTAGAGCCCCACCCCGGGCTGAACAAGGAATGCTTGTGGCTAGAGCCTAGGCCGGAACATTATATATAGGGCCAACGTTTCCGCCCGAACCCCTTTTGACGGTGCACCAGCACACGAGACTCCACCATAACAAACGGAATGGTAAGAATAAACTCAAACTATTCGTTAAAGAGTGAGCGAAAGTTTAAATAAAGTATATTAAACCCAAAATAACGTTGTTGTGAATTGTTTTTACTTACTGCAAACTAAATTGACATTAAACACCTAAACAAACTAACCTGACTGAGGCTCTGCCAACAACTGTTACAGCGTACACATAAACAGTGGTGCCACCATAGACATCATCATATACAGTCTTGTTCAAAATAATAGCAGTACAATGTGACTAACCAGAATAATCAAGGTTTTTAGTATATTTTTTATTGCTACGTAGCAAACAAGTTACCAGTAGGTTCAGTAGATTCTCAGAAAACAAATGAGACCCAGCATTCATGACATGCATGCTCTTAAGGCTGTGCAATTGGGCAATTAGTTGAATTAGTTGAAAGGGGTGTGTTCAAAAAAGGTCATCAATTTTGTGAAGAAACAGGTGTGAATCAGGTGGCCCCTATTTAAGGATGAAGCCAACACTTGTTGAACATGCATTTGAAAGCTGAGGAAAATGGGTCGTTCAAGACATTGTTCAGAAGAACAGCGTACTTTGATTAAAAAGTTGATTAGAGAGGGGAAAACCTATAAAGAGGTGCAAAAATGATAGGCTGTTCAGCTAAAATGATCTCCAATGCCTTAAAATGGAGAGCAAAACCAGAGAGACGTGGAAGAAAACGGAAGACAACCATCAAAATGGATAGAAGAATAACCAGAATGGCAAAGGCTCAGCCAATGATCACCTCCAGGATGATCAAAGACAGTCTGGAGTTACCTGTAAGTACTGTGACAGTTAGAAGACGTCTGTGTGAAGCTAATCTATTTTCAAGAATCCCTCGCAAAGTCCTTCTGTTAAAAAAAAGGCATGTGCAGAAGAGGTTACAATTTGCCAAAGAACACATCAACTGGCCTAAAGAGAAATGGAGGAACATTTTGTGGACTGATGAGAGTAAAATTGTTCTTTTTGGGTCCAAGGGCCACAGGCAGTTTGTGAGACGACCCCCAAACTCTGAATTCAAGCCACAGTACACAGTGAAGACAGTGAAGCATGGAGGTGCAAGCATCATGATATGGGCATGTTTCTCCTACTATGGTGTTGGGCCTATTTATCGCATACCAGGGATCATGGATCAGTTTGCATATGTTAAAATACTTGAAGAGGTCATGTTGCCCTATGCTGAAGAGGACATGCCCTTGAAACGGTTGTTTCAACAAGACAATGACCCAAAACACACTAGTAAACGGGCAAAGTCTTGGTTCCAAACCAACAAAATTAATGTTATGGAGTGGCCAGCCCAATCTCCAGACCTTAATCCAATTGAGAACTTGTGGGGTGATATCAAAAATGCTGTTTCTGAAGCAAAACCAAGAAATGTGAATGAATTGTGGAATGCTGTTAAAGAATCATGGAGTGGAATAACAGCTGAGAGGTGCCACAAGTTGGTTGACTCCATGCCACACAGATGTCAAGCAGTTTTAAAAAACTGTGGTCATACAACTAAATATTAGTTTAGTGATTCACAGGATTGCTAAATCCCAGAAAAAAAAAATGTTTGTACAAAATAGTTTTGAGTTTGTACAGTCAAAGGTAGACACTGCTATTTTTTTGAACACACCCCTTTCAACTAATTGCCCAATTGCACAGCCTTAAGAGCGTGCATATCATGAATCCTGGGTCTTGTTTGTTTTCTGACAATCTACTGAACCTACTGGTAACTTGTTTGCCACGTAGCAATAAAAAATATACTAAAAACCTTGATTATTCTGGTTAGTCACATTGTACTGCTATTATTTTGAACAAGACTGTAGGTGTATATGTCTATGCCACTCTATCATTTTGAGTTATATTAATAGTTTTTAATGACTCTGTACGATTTCCTCTATGATGCCATATTTCAGGTCAAGCTAAATATTCATGACACTGTTATAAAATAATTTGACAGAGTATTGACACTTAATGACATGTTAATGACAAATTCAACTTTTACCACTGTAGTTTAGGTCAAAAAATATATTCATGACAATGTTATAAAATATTTTGACACAGTATTGACACTTAATGACATGTAAATGACAAATTAAATTTATTAAAAAATCATGACATTATAATAGCCTAATGACAGCCAACGTCAAAACCAACCACATGACAGTTTAATAATAATAATAATAATAATAATAATAATAGATTTTATTTATAACGCACTTTTCATTCCGAAGAATCTCAAAGTGCAACAAAGGGAAAAAATAGCAATACATGAATAACAAGTAAAAATTACATCTCAACATCATGCCGGACGCTGATGACGCTAGCCTGGAGCAAACTTCAGCCACCATGCCGTTCAAACCCGAGGGAGACCACCAGTGAGCAGCTGACACCCAGAAGAGAGAGCAGCCGCAGCGAGCAACATCAAATGTCCTTCAAACCAAAACCAACCACAAATTCAAACAAAAACAGAAGAGAAGCGCTGAAAAAACGGCAAACAACGTCCTCTCAGTGGCTGCCAGCAATCAGCAACAGTCCCAATACTAGCTCTGTTAGACTAGTCACAAACATAAAATAAAATAAAATCTAAATTTAATAGTAAAGTTAACATGATGTGTGTGGAGAAGCGGCGAACAGACAACGCCAGCATCCTCTCCCCCACGTTGCCTAGCAACTAATGTAATGTAAACCCAAAAAGCTAAGTAGTTTCTTAAATTTGATAATTAATCTGCTATGTCATTTCATGTCTGTTTATGACAGGTTATGTTGTCTTGATAATGTCAAGTTGTCATGACAAAGACACTGACAGGTTATGATGTATTGGTTTATGTCAAGTTGTCATAATAAAGACAACTCCGAAATGTCATCATTGCATTAAAAATGACATAATTAAGCGAATGACACTTAATGACAGTTGTCATAAACATGCATAAAAACTCCTTCATATTCATGACACGTGTCATGTCATGATTATGAAGGTGTCATGTCAGTCTTATGCACACCCCTTCAAGTAAAGTGTTACCGATATGGTAAATAACC